>NW_016690507.1:326494-342986 GCF_001604755.1 Lepidothrix coronata | reverse complement strand
TTATAGTGAATATTTTATATTGGATATTTTATATTGGATATTTTATAGTGAATATTTTATATTGGATATTTTATATTGGATATTTTATATTGAATATTTTATATTGGATATTTTATATTGGATATTTTATATTGAATATTTTATATTGGATATTTTATATAGGATATTTTATATTTAATATTGAATATTGAATATGGAATATTTTATATTGAATATCCTCTTGCCTTGGAGTTCCCTGGGAAGCCCTTCCCTGCTCCAGCCCCGCTCTGGATGTGGGACGAGACCCTTTGCGGCCGCTTGTCCTCCAACACCCAGCCTTCCCTCTGGGATTTTCTCTGTCAAAACCCCCTTGCAAAGCTGGACTTCCAACTGAGCTGTGCCTTTTTTCCCTTTCCCCTCTCTCCCCGCCGCAGCATCTTCCCCTCTGCCGACCAGGAGAACACTACAGCCCTGATTCCTGCCACGCACAACACGGGCGGCTCCCTGCCCGACCTGACCAACATCCACTTCCCTTCCCCGCTCCCCACGCCCCTGGATCCCGAGGAATCCACCTTCCCGGCCCTCAGCAGCTCCAACAGCACCGGGAACCTGGCTGCCAACCTGACTCACCTGGGCATCAGCACTGCCAGTCAGGGTGAGGTCGTCGCTCCCCGCGGGACGCGGCACCGGAATTTGGGGGCTAAAACGAGGGAATTTTCGTCGTAGGATACTCCTGTTTCTTCTGAGAGTTAATTGCACCTCACTGCTGGTTGACTTTTCTTTAGAAACGGGTTTTACATGTGCAAAAAAAAAAAAAAGTGAGAAAGCTGTGTTTAGTTATAGGATGTTTCTCTCACGTTCTTGGTACCCAAATCTGCCTTTTTTGGGTTTCTTTTGAGGTTTTGTTTTCTTCTTGTTTGTGGTTGGGTGGGTTTTTTTGTGGTGCTTCTTTTTTCTTTGTTTTATTTTTGTTTGGTTTGTTAGGTTCGGGTTTTATTTTGTTTTGGGGTTTTGTTTGAGTTTTTTGGGTTTTTTTTGGGGGGGGAGTTTTTTTTAAATTTTTCTTTCTTTCTTTCTTTCTTTCTTTCTTTCTTTCTTTCTTTCTTTCTTTCTTTCTTAATATATAAACCAAGAGTTTAATATATTAATTTTAATATATACCACAAGAGTTCCTCTCTTGTATTTAATTGTACTGAACCCCAGCAGCCCCTGTGTCATGGCAACATCCCCAACAGCCCTTTCATTCCCCTCCCTTTAAAATGGCATTTTTTTAAACGTTGAGGATTCTCTTGGGGAGAGAACGTTGTTTGCTTCCTCTGAAGTGAAATCTCCTTTGGGCAGGCAGGAATAACGTGGAGCCTTTCCAAGGTGGGCTAATTTTTTGTGAGCTTGAACTGCTTTGAGTTCTGAAAACATCCTGAATATTCAGGGCTTCGGGAAATAACTCCAGCTGAACCTGAGCTGTGTTTGTTGGGGTTTTTTAGGATTTTGGCAAGATGGATAATTTGATTTTTAAAAACCCCACAAGCAAACATTATTTGCCTTGTTGGCAATGTAGAATATTCACAGGGATGGTCATTTCAGGACTAGTTAACTTTATAGGCAACTTATTGATTATTGGTTTTGAAATCATTTCACTGGTTTATGCTCCCAATAATTGTGAAGAGGGTTGAATTTTTTTGTTGTCAGTGACAGTTGCAGTCTGTTGATTCCTAGAATAGAAATGAGGCATTGTATCCAAAAATACAAGTTGATTTCCTGTGCTGGGCAGGATTCCCTTTCCCACTTGACAATCCTCTCCTATGCTGGGAAAAGGAAATTACTGTAATCAGGTTAATGGCTGAGCAGGTAAGTTTGAGAATGAAGCAAGAAGGGGGTTTAACCATTTGAGGGCAGAGTGGCTCAGAGGATTTCAGCATCTTTGAACAAATTTTTGGTCTCAAAAGTGACTCTTTCAGGGATGGGCCATCACTCCAGCAGAAATCAGGAATTAGACCAGAGTCACTAAATTTTTTTGCTGTACCCACATTTAGCAAAGTAAATGGTGCAAAACCCAACTGGTAAGTCTGCAATTGCTTTGAAAAGACATAACAAATTCAAGCTATTCCTGCTTCTCTTTGGAGCCCATCCCACAGCTCGGTCACCGCCGTGCTCAGCGGTCCGTGCTTTTTCAACTGATTTGTCCAAACTTCCCTTGCTGCTCTTAAGCAGGAGACCTCAGTCAGGCCTTTTTGAACCCTGTGCCCTGCCCAGGCACATCCTGAGCAGCCCTGGCAGAAGGTGGGGCAGCAAACACTCGTGGTGTCCCCTCAGACCTGCCCCTTTGTGCCACCCCGAGGGGTTGGTTCACGGGCACGTTCCGGGAGGTGATGTTGGGGTTTGCAAACACAGCCTCACACTTGGAGCCACTCTTGCCTGCTGGCTCCTTGGCAGCCCGGACTTCCTGGCTCCCTGGCATCCTGCCTGGAAGCCTGGAACCTTTGCCAAGTGCCTGGGAGCTCTCGGGCTCTCCGTGAATCCCTCCTTTCTGGCAGCTCCGGGAGGAGCAGCTCGCTCGCCCCACTGTCCTGGAATCACTTCCCAGGGTGGCTCGGTTGCTCTGGGCTGAGGCAGAAAATAGAGGAGGTTTCTAAACTTCCAGATTTTTGTCTTGATTTGAACAAAATTGGGATATTTCAGTTGTTTGTCCCTACCCCCTGCTAGGTCGTGGCTCTCGGGAGTGGGATGGATGTTTCCTGCGCTGTGCCATTCGAAGTGGAGCTCTTCCTGCATAACCAGTTTTTCTTCTGCTTTTTCCATTAAAGAGGTGTTTGCTTTTATAATATCTCAAGTGCCCCCTGATTAGCGTGGCTCCATGATCTGTGGTGTCATTCCCAGAGCCTGAGCAAACAGAGCAGAACCTGCTTTTTTCCCGGGCCCGGGGTGTGTGAGGACGATCCCTGCGGAGCCTGGAAGCGCCGAGGCCGCTCTGCCTCTTCCTCTTCCAAGTCATCTGTGCACGAACCTGTGCCTGGCTTCGGTCCAGGATAAACCACAGGGATCTTCCTCTCATCCTGACGCTCTCGAGCCTGAGCAAATTAATTACAAATCACCCAACAAGCTCCGGGCCCATCGGCCTGGATGCGTCCAGCGCTTTGTGTGGAGTGCACTCAGGCCGTTTGTTGGTCACTCAGGCCGTTTGTTGGTCACTCAGGCCATCACTGAGGGGATTACCTGTGGTGCAATATCAGTGAAGTGTGGCTGTGTTCCTGTTCAAGCCAGTGTGCTCATTCCCAGCAGGAATGACGACGACGCCGGCCCCTTCCCAGCAGCACCGCCCGCCCGCCGTGAGCCCCCTGTCCTTGGGCGCGGACTCCAGGCGACCACAGTCCCAGCAAATGTCCCCCACGCTCTCCCCTCTGTCACCCATCACTCAGGTAGGACCTCGTGGCAGGATTGGAGTTGGTTTCCTCCCAGATCCGTTGTTTTGAGGCTCTGCACAGCCTCAAACTTACAGAGAGGGGGGTTAGGTGGGATAGCGGGAAAAAATTCCCGACTCTGAGGGTGGGGAGGCCCTGGCACAGGTTGGGCAGAGAAGCTGTGGCTGCTCCATCCCTGGAAGTGTCCAAGGCCAGGTTGGATGGGGTTTGGAGCAACCTGGGCTAGTGGAAGGTGTCCCTGGCCACAGAACTCCATGACCTTTAACATCCCTTCCCGCCCAAACCATTCTGGGATTCTCTGAATTTCATGTCTCTTGTTCTATAATTTCCTTCTTGAAAAGTGTTCCTTAATTCAGAGCCTCAAAAAGGGAGATTTTGCTTTCTCTTTTCTAGTACTGTGGTAAAAACCCCCTGTTGGGACAGGTATCAGTGACAGTGTTGTCCCAAAGTCAGCTGTGAAATTTGAAAGACATTTCCCCAGTTCATGAGAAAACCTCGATTAACTTTTTAAACCTGAGTGTGTCTCTGTGACTGCCCACAGTGATTTCTGAGCTCAAGATTCAACTGGGCTTTTAAAGTCTCTGTTTATTGTACAGACTGTTTATTGTAGTCTGTTTTTTGGGGGTGATACTGAGTCTTTTGAATTATAGACTTAGAGGATGGTTTGGGTTGGAAAAGACCTTAAAGCTCATCCAGTTTCACCCCCTGCCATGGGCAGGGACACCTCCCACTGGACCAGGTCCTTGCCTGTTTCTGAACCGTTTTTAAAATGCAAAATGAGGTTGAGTTGGTTCTCAAAGGGGAATCCCCCCAGCTGGCTGACCCTCCTCCTCCTTTCCCAGGCCGTGGCTATGGATGCATTGTCCCTGGAGCAGCAGCTTCCCCCGTACCCCTTTTTCACCCAGACGAGTTCCCAGCAGCAGCAGCAGCCACCAGTGGCCAGTTCCCTGCCCCAGAACCCCCCGATCCTGCCGAGCTCGGGGCTGCAGAGGGGCCCTCAGCTCCCCCCTCTCTCCGTCACGGTACCTTCCACCATCCCACAGTCGCCTCCGGGGAGCCAGAGCCAGCCCTCCATGGGGATAGACATCAACTCGGTAAGTCTGGGAGCAGCTTGCCTTGGGAAAAGCTGGCAGGGAGCAGGGCAGGGGCAGGGATCAGCCTGGACAGCTCAGATCATCCTGAGCCCGTGATAAGCATCCTTTCAGGCAGGGTTTGAACCACACGTGGAGTGGAAATTCCTGGAGGAAAATTAGGGTTTAATGTGCTCTCAGAGTGGCCATTTGTCCCTTGCCAATTCCAGGTTTGGATTAGAGCAGCTTAAATACATCAGCCTTTATTTTACACCTCCCTGGGCTGTTGCTGTGGGAGGTTTTCAGGGTGTTCAAGGTACCCCCAACACACTGTGGGACAGGCTGGGGGGAACCCACAGAGCCTTGAGGAAAAAAACCTGCCAACAGGCATTTTCCAATCAAAAGAACGTTTGGGAAATGTTATTCCAGAAGTTATCAAGAACCAGGTGTTTTCACAGAACCCTTTGGTTTTAAGGAATTTTAGGGCACCTCTTATTACCTTCCAGAGTGGGATTTGTGGCTGCCCTCAGTGCCCAGAAGACATGGAGTGTGCCTGGACATACATTTATGGGCAGATCCCTTTTCTTGCTCATTTTCCCGTGGGCTGTTGGGAAATGTTCTGTCTCAGCAGCTGAAAATCCTGAATGCAGAGCCGGGATCAGGGAGGGAGGGATGTCCCAGCTCCTCCTGCTCCTTCTGCCCCGTGTAGGATCCTGGTTGTCCGACCTGTGGTGTCCTGGCAGTGCTGCAGTGACAGGAGTTGGTTGGAGAAGGAGAAGAGATCATTTTTTATTGATCTGTCACTGGGCTGTGGGGTTTCCTTTGGGGGTGAAATTTTTGACAGTTTGTGCTGATAAATCCTTCTTGAGAGCAGCTGCTTCCCTTTCAGGACTGGAAGGGGAAGAGGGAAGGACAATCCAGCAGTGGAAAGGATTCCCACTCAAAATATGTCCCAGTGTTTTGGTTCTAATCCTCATGTAGTACCAGTACAGCCAGTTCTGATTTCATCCTTTGCTTTCTGTGTTGCTTTCCTCATCCTAAACCTCTTTATGACCTTAACTTTTAGGGTGCTGTGCTTATATCTTTTAAAGCAACCGAAATAGTTCCCAAGTAAACAGATTTAAAGGCAGTTTACCCAAAAAGCTGAGCTCTCACAGCCCCACTGGCAACTTCTACCCAGCTTTTGTAAAGCAGATTTGAAATTCCTTTGTAGTTTGGGTGGCTGCTTGCAGTCTGCAAGTGGCAGTGCAGAACAGAAGGATATTTTCTAGAGATTTACAGAATTTGGTGTCAAAACCACTGGAAGTGCAGTGTCTTCCCACACTGCAGAGCAGCTGATTAAATTTACTGGATTGCAGGTTTTTCCTCAATCATCTTTAATTTGTGAGGAAGTAGAGTGAGGAGAGCTGTGCTACTGTTGATGTTAATTAGCACAGCATTATTTAAATGCCCTTAATGTTATTAATTTGTTCAGATCCAGGGTTTTAATGATGGAGAAAAAGGTAAATCTTTGAAAACACGTCTCAGTGTAAAAGTCACGAATATAAAGCTGCAAAACACAGGGGGAATTCCCAGCCAGTGTCCTGGGGTGCAGTGGAGTTTGGGGGGATCCCACCTTGCAGGGGGACACCCCAGGTGTGTCAAACAGGTTTGTCACCTGCCCCCCACTCTTCAGAACACCCCCGGGCTCTTCAGCTCGGGGCAGAGCAGGATCCCAGAGCAGGGTGAGCACACATGTGGGCATGGCAGTGCAACTGAAGAATAAATGACATTCTTTTTGAATTATTCCCAGCTTTCGAGACTTCTTTGCCCTAAATCCTTGGCTGACCTGATTTTTTAATGTATTTTTTTTTGTAATTGAGCATAACTGAGCCCAGGGAGGAAATATCCCCCAGTTGTGCTTGCCCACAGCTCAGCCAGCCCCTGCCACGCTGTCCCCTGAGCTCTCTCCCTTTTCGGGGCGTTATCCACGGTAATCCTGCCTTCCTCCACAGCCCAGGCTGCTGCAGAGGGTGGTTCCTCCCCGCTGGATTTGCCAGGAGTGTGTGATTTTTGCAGGGCTCCCTCAGTGCCGCGCTGTTTAACTCTGTGTCCTTTGTAGGCCTCCCTCCAGCAGTACCGCAGTAATGCTGGATCCCCAGCCAACCAGTCTCCCACCTCTCCTGTCTCCAATCAAGGCTTCTCTCCTGGCAGCTCCCCTCAAGTAAGGGACTCTGTGCTTCCACAGGCCTTGCTTTGTGTGTGTTTTAGCCCAGTCTCTCCATCACTGCCCCGTGGTTGTCTCGCTGTGACTCCGTGTGCTCCTCATGCATCTCCGACGTCTCATCCCGGCTGCACTTCCATTCAGGGCCAGAGTTTTTCAATAGCTGCTGAGTTGCCTTTTTTGATGGGACAAAGCTGCTGCTTGAAGGACTGGTTTGTGGGGTTTCTTTGGGGTGTTCCATGGACAGAACCTCCAGGGAGAAGCCTTTCAATTCCCGGGATCGCGGGGGGGAGCTGATGGGTAAGGTTGGGAGGGCAGAGGGGGACTCCAGTGCCTCCTGGGGCACTAAATCTCCCTGGTGTGGCCAAATCTGTTTGCAGCAGGACCTTTTTAATGTGGGAACACACCCTGTGAAGGAAATGCTCCCCAAATAAACAGCTGTACCTTGTGGCTGGCAAGGAATGGGTTACCAACTCTCTCCCTTGCCTGCCAGCTGGTTTTCCTTCCTCTGTGTGTATCTGCTCACAGATCCACGTGTCCTGTATGGAAGTCATAGCTTGGGGGTGTGTGTGATCCTCTGAAGGGGCATTTTTACCTGCCAGCAGCAAGAAGTGAAAAACAAGCAGGGTTTGGGGGTGCCCCAGTGTAAGAAAGTGCATTTTCCCATACTGGTGCTGCTGGAATAGCTGCCCTGCAGAATCCCACCTGCAGAAACAAGGTGCAGGGAGTTCTTCCAGAGCACCCCAGGAGTCTGAAAATACATTTTCTGTCTCATCATTTGACGTTGAAGGCTGTAAGGAGGATCCTTTCTGAGTGAGTGTTGCCCCTTCATGGTTCCAAAGCAGAAGCTCCCTCTCTCCTGAGCCAGGCTCAGGTCACTGGTAAGCTCAGACCTAGAGCTGAGTGTCAGGACTGACTGGATTTCCTCAAGCCTGGCTTAATTGCTTCTTAGCCTCTCTCTTCTTCTGCTTCTGTGAGTTCTGCTGTGTCCTGTGTGTGGCTCCAAACCCCACATTTAACCCTCAGGCTGTCCCGTGGGGCAGAGCTGCTGCCACTGCTGCTGCAAACTCTCCCATGGGCAGCACATCCAATTTGGGGTTTTAGGTTGATTTTCTTTCCCCCTTGACACCTCCATAACTCTGTCTTGGTTTAGTCCCCAGATTTGTTGCCTCTGGTCAGTGCAAAGTGCAGCAAGTGGGGACACACACTGGGCTGTAGTTTTTCCTGCTGGGGCTGTTTTATCCTATAAAATCTTCATTAGGTTTTGCTCTTTTCAAGTGAGACACCACAACTCTGAGAGCAAGGAAGGGGATTTATTAATACTCTAATACTGGCCTCTTAAATACCCACAGAATCCTTTCTTTTTCCTAAATTAAACCCAAGATGGCTTTGCTGTCTCCAGCAATGACTGGTGATGGTCAGAAATATTTAAATGTGGAGAGAAGCAATGGGGGAAGAGAAACCAGTTTGGAGGGAAGATTGGGGTTGGTTGTGGCAGCTTCCAGGTGCCAGGATCCTTTAACCTGCCCAGAGGGAAGGCAGAACCCTTCCAAGCAGGAGAATATTCCCGTTGTGGAAGAGCTGGTCGTCCTTCCTGTGATTGTCTCCTCACACATCCACGTGTCCTGTGTGGAAGTCACAGTCTGGGGATCCTCTGAAGGGGGATTTTTACCTGCCAGCAGCAGGAAATTAAACCCAGGCTGGGTTTGGGGGTGCCCCAGTGTAAGGGAATGAGAGCAGGAGTGGGATGAAGTAGGTGCTGCTCTTTCTCCCAGGAATTTTGGGTTCCACCCTTCTGGTGTTACGAGGGGAATCCTTTAAACCCCGAAACCCGGGTTTTCCTTCGGATCGCACCCGGTTCATTCACCAGAGCTTCTCCTTCATCTTCCCACCTCTCCAAATCCTTTGCTCCTGTGTTCCAGCCATGTGTGTGTGTGTGTGTGTCTCCAGCCAGGGATTGGAAAGCTCTGCCTGCAGCCCCAGCTCTGTGTTTGCATGGCTTCCCATCCCCAACGCCTCGGTTCCTCCTCCTCCTCCTCCTCTGCCCTCCCCTCACCCCCAGCATCCTGCTCCTGCTCCCAACCCCGCCTGCTCTAGTGCCTCTGACCTGGAGAACGTGGTAGGTATTTTTGGAATGGCTCATTCCAGCCAGGGGGCTGGTTTTTCCTTGCAGTGCCCACGGCATTAACCCCGGGGGATGCCCTGCTGGCAGAGCCCTCGGCCCAGCGTTCCTGCTGCTCGTTCTTCCCGGAGCTGTTGATAAGTTATTCCAAGGCTCTGAAGTGTTGAAGCAATGACATTTCCAGCGGGTTTCCCTTGGGAATTCTGGTGCTTGCAGCTGTAGTAACCGAGCACACTTCACACGAGGAGCAAATCCAGTGTTTTGTTAGGAGTTCCTGACCCGGACTTGCACAAACACGTCCTTGCTCTCCTGCTGAGTGTTTTTCACGTTCCCCAAAGTTTTTTAGGATGGGAACGGTGCTTAGTGAAACACAGAGGTTTTAGGGTTTGCCCTGCACTTCTGGAAAGCTCCTGGGAAATGAAAGGACAGGGGTTTAAAGGGAAAAAAATACCTCAGTCCTCTTTGGAGCTCTCGGATAGCAACTGGATTTCTGGTGCTGCTTTTGCTTCACGTCGAGCCGGTGACATCCCAAAATTCAGATTTGTCCTTAGAAGTGATTATAACCCAGAGGTTGGATTTGGTGATCTCAGAGGCCTCTTCCAACCTCATTGATTCCGTGACCCCACAGTGCTGGTGCTGTTCCTGCCACTCCATTGCAGAGTTCTGGTCCTGATCCACTCGCCTGAGCGAGCTCTGGGTTCTGACTCCAGGTTTTTCAGGAGTAACAGATGGAGCAGGTTGGATAATATGGGATTGGGATAGTTGATCCAGGCGTGACAGGGCAGCAAATAAGGGCTCAGTGATTAAACCCCCCAAATTTTTCTTGAAATAAATCGATTTAAGTAGTGCTTTGCTTTTTCTCTTACCAGCTCTAACGTGGCTCTTGTGGTTGTTTGATCTCTTCTGGTGTTTGATCCCTTCTGGTGTTTGATCCCTTTGGATGTTTGATCCCTTCAGGTGTTTGTTCCCATCCTGCTCAGGTTTTTAAGGAGGAAATTTGTAGCCTTCTGCTTTTAACATGTAAATAAAATAAACCAGCAGTTGAATTTCCACCTCACGACTGAGACAACCTCTCCACGCAAATTATCTTTAACAGACATTCTCCTTGCCAATAAATGGATTTTTTTTTTCCAGCTGGAATATCAGAGTTTGTAAATTTTAAAGAAGTGATCTCTGACTTCTTTTCTATCTGGCATTTTTTTGGGGGGACAGTATTCCATGGTATTAAATCACTGTCCTCACATTCTCGGTCACCTTTCAAACAACTGATGAATTCTTGGACACTTTTAGAACAAGTCATGAATTTTGGTCACCCTTAGAATAATTTATGAATTTTTGGTCACCTTTAGAACAACTGATGAATTCTTAGACACTTTTAGAACAATTTATGAATTCTTGGACACTTTTAGAACAATTTATGAATTCTTGATCACCCTTAGAATCATTGATGAATCCTTGGTCACCTTTAATTGATGAATTCTTGGTCTCCTTTAGAATAATTGATGAATTCTTGGTCACCTTTAGAACAATCAATGAATTCTTGGTCACCTTTAATTGATGAATTCTTGGTCACCTTTAAAACAATTTTATGAATTTTGGTCACTTTTAGAACAATTTATGAATTTTGGTCACCTGTAGAACAGCTGATAAATTCTTGGTCACCTTTAGAACAGCTGATGAATTCTTGGTCACCCTAAAAACAATTGATGAATTTTGGTCACCTTTAGAACAGCTGATGAATTCTTGGACACTTTTAGAACACTTTATGAATTCTTGGTCACCCTTAGAATAATTTATGAATTCTTGGTCACCTTTAATTGATGAATTCTTGGTCACTTTTAATTGATGAATTCTTGGTCACTTTTAATTGATGAATTCTTGGTCACTTTTAATTGATGAATTCTTGGTCACTTTTAATTGATGAATTCTTGGTCACTTTTAATTGATGAATTCTTGGTCACCTTTAGAACAATTGATGAATTCTTGGTCACCTTTAGAACAATTGATAAGTGATGGACAATCTGTGGTCCCGGAGGGGACAGTGACTTTAGGAAGGCTGAGGAATTCCTCCTGGAATTCTTGCCCATCCCACGCTTCCCTGGGCTTCCTCCTCACCTCTCCTGCTCCTGTAAAATGACTTTAAACCACTCTTGTCCTCGCAGAGCCAGCCCAGCCCCACCTGGGCTCGCCTCCATGCCCCCAGTGTGACGTTTCTCCCCCCGACCCCCCAAATTCCCCAAAACCCCAAAGCCCCCGAGTTAATTCTGTGCCTCCCCGTGTGTGTGTGTCCGTAACCCCCGAGTTCTCCGTGTTGTCTGGGCTCGGGGAGGAGCTGCTGGGGTTCCCTGCCTGTGCCAGGGCGTTCCTGCTGCTCCCTGGATGTCCTGGAGCTCCGTTGGTGCCGGAGGAGCCGTGTGGGGTTTGCGCCATAAAGCCTCTTGTTTTGTTTTCAGCATTCTTCCATGCTGGGCAGTGTTTTTGGGGACTCCTATTATGAGCAGCAGATGACAGCTAGGCAGGCTAATGCCCTCTCCCACCAGGTGAGCAAATTCATCTCGGCCCCAGCGGCCTCTTCCACCTTCAAATTAAGATCAATTAATTCCTAATTATTCTGTGTCACAGCACGTTCTGTCCACGTAGAGTTTTCCTTCTGTTCTTTTTACTTTCTGGCACTCAGGAGTTTCTTTTTTTGTTTGGTTGGTTTCCCCCCACACACACCCTTTTCCTCCCCCTCGCCCCTCGTAGCTGCAGGTGTTTGTCAAGTTGTTCCTCCAGGCTTTGCATTGAAAAGGAATAAAAATCAATTAAAGCAATTAGAACGGCGAAGATTTAAAAATAAAAACGATAAAAATCGACTTTTCGAAGGAAAAATAATGATGGGAAATTTAAAAAAAAAAAATCCATTTTAAAAAAGTGAAAAGAAATTTTAAAACTGAAAATTTATAAAAAGGAAAAATAATGAATTTTTTTTTAAAATAATCTGTCTTAAGAAAAAGAGTGAAAAGAAATTTTGAAAACAATGAAAAGTTTTGAAAAGGAAAAATAATGAAATCTGAAAGAGGAAAAAAGAACAGAAAGTAAATTTGAAAATAACGAAAATAAATTTGAAAAGGGCCAAAAAAAAATAAATTTTTTAACTAGTGAAAATAATTCTTGAATAATTTTGAATCCTGAATATTTATGAACATAATGCAAAAATAAGCATAATGAAAATGTAAACATAATGCAAAATTAAAATAATGGAAAGCCCTGTTTGAAGCTGCCCATCTCTGGCCACAGCTGCAGTTGGGAAAGGGGTCACTTGGAGGTGGGAACAAGATTGACTCCTGAATTTGCAAATAACCCACTCCTGGGGCCCAAAAACTGCTCTTGGTTTGGCCAAGCAGAGCATGGGTTGAGTAAATTCTGGAATAATTGACCTGGGATGTGTTCCCAGAGGGAATGCTGGTGGGCAGAGCCCTCAGGCAGAGCGTGGGTTCCATCGAAAGCTCCTTTTGTTTCGTTCTTCCAACATCCACCGCCCCAGTTTGATTTTCCCATCCCTCATCCCCCCCCTCCTCCGAATTGGGCAGGAAACATTCCGGAAGGCTCCGTGCAAACAGCCCCTCTTTTGAGCAAGGGAAGCTAAAGATGAATTTGTTTGCCTGTCTCTCTCTCTCTCTCTCTCTCTCTCTCACGTCACGTCCCGTCCTCGAGCCTTGTCGAGTCGTTTGGCCGCAATTCCCGAGGGCCGGGAGTGACAATTCCCTTTGTGCCCTTGGTGTGCAGCTGGAGCAGTTCAACATGATCGAGAACGCCATCAGCTCCAACAGCCTCTACAGCCCCTGCTCCACCCTCAACTACTCCCAGGCTGCCATGATGGGACTGACGGGCAGCCACGGCAGCCTCCAGGACTCGCAGCAGCTCAACTACTCCAGCCACGGGAACATCCCCAACATCATCCTGACAGGTACAGCTCGGCTGGGAATGGCATCCTGCCGGAGCCGGGGGGGAGGAGGGGGTGATCCCGCTCTGCTCCGGGCTGGAGCGGCCTCACCTCGAGTCCTGAGGGCTCTTTGGACTCCACGAGGATCTAAAGCTGCTGGAGGATTCCAGAGGAGGGGCAGGGAGCTGGGAAGGGGCTGAGGAGCAGCTGAGGGCACTGGGTTGGTTCAGCTGGAGCTGAGGGGAGACTCCTGGGGGGCTGCAGCTTCTCCCGAGGGGCAGCTCCGAGCTCTGCTCTCTGTGAGCAGGGACAGGACCCAGGGAATGGCTGGAGCTGTGCCAGGGGGGTTGGGATGGATCTCAGGGAAAGGTTCTTCCCCCAGAGGGTGGTTGGGCACTGCCCAGGCTCCCCAGGGCAGTGGGCACGGCCCCAAGGCTGCCAGAGCTCCAGGAGGGTTTGGACAACGGTCTGAGGGACAGGGTGGGATTGTTGGGGTGTCTGTGCAGGGCCAGGAGCTGGACTGGATGGTCCTTGAGGGTCCCTTCCAGCTCAGGATATTCCATGATTCCATGATCCAGGTTTCCTTCAGCGCAGAGATCACCTGTCCCATGGGCAGAGTGAAGAGGGAACATGGGACAGGCTCAGGTCAGAGTGTCACATATGGTGGCGAATCTGGTCACAGTTGGATTTTGGAAGCAATCCCTGCACAGGGACACAGGGACAACTGTTGGCTCAGTCCGTGCTGCAGCCAGGCATTGCTGTTTGGAATCATGGAAATTAAGGTTGTTCCTCCTAAACCTGAGGGAGAGGAAAGAGACACCAGACATGCAGGCAGGAATTTTGCTTTGTGTTTGGTTGTTCTGATGGTTTGGGGAAGTTGTGAGGAACCTGTAATTCATCCAGTTGGGAAGGAGGGTGGATGTCCCTCATGTGAGGAGGATGGTCCTGGTGTGATGAGATTGTCCCTCGTGGGATGAGGATGCTCCTTGTGGGATGAGGATGTCCCTCATGTGATGACATTGTCCCTTGTGGGATGAGGATGCTCCTCATGTGATGAGGATGTTCCTGGTGTGAGGAGGATGTCCCTCGTGTAATGAGATTGTCCCTTGTGGGATGAGGATGCTCCTCATCTGAGGAGGATGTCCCTGGTGTGATGAGGATGTTCCTGGTGTGATGAGGATGTCCCTCCTTTCATGAGGATGTCCCTCTTTTCATGAGGATGTCCCTGGTTTGAGGAGGATGTCCCTGGTGTGATGAGGATGTCCCTCCTGTCGTGAGGATGTCCCTGGTTTGAGGAGGATGTTCCTGGTGTGATGAGGATGTCCCTGGTGTGATGAGTGTGTTCTCCATCTGAGCTCCAGCCTTAGCTCAGTCAATAACTCCAGGACTTTGGAGCTGTTTTATGGCTTGCTTGCCTGGTGGGTGTGTGTTTGGGAAGCCCTGGTGACACGTCTCTGTTCTCCTCCCCGCAGTGACAGGAGAATCTCCCCCCAGCCTATCAAAAGAACTGACCAGCTCTCTGGCGGGAGTGGGGGACGTCAGCTTCGACGCGGATTCCCAGTTCCCCCTGGATGAACTCAAAATTGACCCCTTGACCTTGGATGGACTGCACATGCTCAACGACCCCGACATGGTCCTCACCGACCCCGCCACAGAGGACACGTTCCGGATGGACCGGCTGTGAGGGGACCGGGGCCGGCGGGGCCGCCGTGGCCGAGCAGGAGCCGCCGTGGCCGAGCAGGAGCCGCCGTGGCCGAGCAGGAGCCGCCGTGGCCAAGCAGGAACCACAGTGGCCAAGCAGGAGCTGCTGTGGCCGAGCAGGAGCCGCCGTGGCCAAGCAGGAGCCGCCGTGGCCAAGCAGGAGCCGCCGTGGCCGAGCAGGAGCCGCCGTGGCCGAGCAGGAGCCGCGGCCGCCCCGCGCGTCCCTCCCGTCCCTCCAGTCGCGCTTGTCGTCCCGAGCTTGCCGCGCTGCAGCCCCCCCGCCCTGCCCGGCGTCCCCTCGCGCTGCCGGTCACCAGTAAGGAGTTTCCATCAGCCTTTCCCTCCCTTTTCCCTCCTTCTTCCCCCCCGCCCCCCAAAAAAAGCTCCAGCGTGACGTTGTCGGTGTCTCCTTTGCACTAAGGGAAGGGGCTGAGGAAGGTCGAGAGGTTTCTGGCGCGAACACCCCGATTTTCTTGGCTGCTGGTTGAGGCGGGGAGGGGACACCCCGTGTGTGCCCCCTGCCCTGTCCCCTCCAGCAGCACCCCTGGTGTCGTGACTCTGCTTTGTGACACCTTCGTAGGCTGAAAGGCTCCTTCCTTCCCCCCCCGTGCCGTGTTTGTCCCCAGGTGTGTCCCCACCCTGGTGTCCCCTTCCCTCCTCAAAGCAGAGCAGCCAAAACCCCCCAAAAAATCCACCATAAACACTATTTTCCCTGCTTTTTTTTGTTTGTTTTTTTTGCTTGTTTGTTTGTTTTTTGGTTTTTTTGTTTGTTTTTTTTAAATATATATGTAATATATATATATTTCTATATATGTCTACATATATAGAGAGCATTTCTGAGCACACAAAAAAGTACTATAATTCATTACTTGATTAGCACGGAGGAAGGATCAGAGCATTTTAAAGCAGCTAAAAAAAAAATAAAAAAATATAGAGGAGACTAACCTGCATAATTCTAATTTTACTCTGTGAGAGAGATTCCTGGGCAACAGGAAGGGCATTCCCATAGCAATGCCAGGCTTGTTAGAATCATGATGACTTATTTTTTATTTTTTATTCATTAGTTATTCTGTTACTTATTTATAATTCCTTTGTTGTTGTTGTTGTTGTTGTTCTTTTTTTTATTATTATTATTATTTAAATATTTGGATACTAGAAAAGTAGCTAAACTACATACAGCCAATTGAAGCACTCTACATACTACTTGTACAGTACATCCTTTTGTGGTTTTATTCCAGAAATATATTATATATATTATATATATATAGGTATTTTTAAAACTAACTGGAATTTTAAACAGGTGTTGAGCAGAAATAAGGAAGCTTAAGGCAAGTTTAGATGTTTTCCTTTGAAAAACAGGCAAAAAATAGGGTGGCAGGAACTTAGATATTCCTTCTTTCACCCCGGGGGAAAAAATCTCTTGCTCCACAGTGGCCAGGATTGAATCCTCCAAAAGGCTGAGATTCCATTCAATTCAGTGGAGAATTGACTATTTCTGGTAGTCCTTGGGAATATTCTGTGCTGCAGCATTAAAAAATCCCACCCAAACCCCCCCTTTGACGGGGAATTGGTGGTTTTGCTCCGGCGTCGTGACTGGATTGATGGTGATCCCCAGATTTCTGCTCTTGGGTCTCATCAAAAATGAATTTCAGGATTTCTTGGGGACTGCTGGTCCCTGGTGGGGCACGGAGGGACCGTCCTCATTCCCCTGGGATCTACCCAGGGACAGGATCTCCCAGCACCTCTTCAGGAGTCGGGAATTCACGGGGAATTAACATTATTTTGAGACTCATCAGCAAATTGAACCCACAACCCCCCGAGGGTGGAGAGGGAAGCACTTCCAGGCAGGAGGGGCCGAGCAGCCACGTGGATTTTGTCACCTGTCCCCTCAGCAAAGCCCCATCTCCGTTCCCAGTTCAGCCCAGTTGGAGTTGGTTGATCCCCAGCTGCTCTTCCCGCTCCTTCCGCATCACCCGGATTTGCCTTTTTGCCTAAAAACCCCTCCCTTTCTCAGCCCTTTCAGGCAAAACCCAACAACCCTCAAGCAAAAAAAAAACCAAACAACCCCAACCC
>NW_016690507.1:324635-326050 GCF_001604755.1 Lepidothrix coronata | reverse complement strand
CCCTCCCTCCAGAGGTTTTTTTCCCTCAAATCTCCCGAAAACGTTTTGGGTTTTTTTGGGGGGGGCAGGATTTAAGCCCCGTTAGTCGACTCTTCCCGGCTGCTCCTTTCAGATGGCTAATGCTTTTCCAATTTAAGGAGGAGATAAAAGGCAGCTCATCCTGAAAAAAAAAAAACCCACAAAAACCAGGAGGAGGGATTTGGGCACGAAGGTGACTGGGAGCCCTTTGCTGAAGGTGCTGGAAACGCTTCCCGCCGCTCCCGTAGCTCCGGGGGGGATCTCTGTGTCGCTCTCCCGTTGGAATGGCTCTCGTGCATGTGTAAATCCTTGTCTGTGATCTGTTTTTTTAAAGCCAGAGTCACTTCAGAGTGTGAAGCATCCGGGCAGGAGCTGAGATTCCTCCCAGGGGGAGCCGTGGATCCCACGCTCCTTCCCGGTTTTTTAACTCCCGTGTGTACACAAGAGCTCTTTTTGTTCCTTGGACTTGGAAGCAGACGTTGCAAACGGCCTTAATTTCGGACTCACACATCTGGGATGCAACTGTGGGAATTAGGGACCATCCAGCTGAGAGAAATCCAGGTTTTACTCCCTTTGTGTGGGCCTTTGGGAGAGGGAAGGAGCAGGTGAATTGTGGGAATGCTGTGACGGGCTGTGTTGGATCCCCTGTGGATCCCCAGGTTCGGGCAGGGAAAAGCTGCTTTTCATCCCAACTCTTTGAGATCCGGGGAAGGAATTCCAGCAGCTCCTGCCTTTCCCTTCCCCAAGGGGAACCTTCCCCCCCGAGGTTTCCTGACACACATCACGTAGGAGCTGCCCCAGAGGGGATTTCCCCCCCCTTCTCCCCTTAAAATTCTGGTTTCTGTGGCATCAGGCTGATCTGAAGCAACCCCAGATCTGGTGGGGTTGTCAGATGGAAACCTGGAGCGGATCCCAAGTGTTTCCAGAACAAATAATGGGATTTTTATTTCCAGTTTAGCAGTCCTGTTCTCATTTTAAACGGGGGGTGTGTGTGAGGGTCCCTTCCCGCCGGGCACTGGTGGGAGCAGGAGGAGCAGCAGAAAGGGAAGAAAACCATCACTTAGCAAAAAAAAAAAACAAAACCCAACCCAATGTCAAGAAGAAAATAGTGTTATTGATATTATTGATAAGTTTTGAGTTCAATGCTGTTGAAACTGTCTGGTGTCTCAAAGGGTGACTGTCCAAACATCCCTGCTGAGTGAACCCCACCCTCCCTACATGTGTTTTTATATCTCTCTCTCTATATATATATATATAAATTAATTAAAAAATTCCCAAGCTAGACTGTTGCATTTGCCAATACAATGGGGAATAACAGGAATAAACCTTGGGCTTATCAAAAACTGTGATTTTTTTTTTAAATTTTTTTTGGTTTTTGGTTTCTTTTTTTTTTTTTT
>NW_016690507.1:314428-323284 GCF_001604755.1 Lepidothrix coronata | reverse complement strand
GGTGATTCTTTCCCAACCTTGATTCAGTGATTCTTTCCCAACCTGGATTTGGTGATTCTTTCCCAACCTTGATTCAGTGATTCTTTCCCAACCTTGATTTGGTGATTCTTTCCCAACCTTGATTCAGTGATTCTTTCCCAACCTGGATTTGGTGATTCTTTCCCAACCTGAATTTGGTGATTCTTTTCCAACTCAGTACCTTTTTTCCCAACCCTGATTCCGTGACTCCAAGACCAAGAGCTGCCCCAGTTTCCCTGAAGCAGCACCCGATAACACCCAAAATCCCTGACATTTCCCTCAAAAAACAAGCGGCTCGGCCGCAAAAACTTGGGTTTCCATAGAAACAACAATTCAGGCTTGAGCTCTGCCCCTTAAGGAAAGACCCTGGACACGAAGGAAGCGGAAAGGCCCCTCCTCACCCCTTAGGCCCCGACCTACTCTGTGCTTTTTTTTTGGGGAGAAAAAGCCTAAAAACCAGCGCGTTTATTCCTCGGAGCAACGGCCCCCCCCCGTCACTGTGATGGCAATGTGAGAGCGCAGGTAGCCTTTGTTACGTGTGTCTGTTCTTTTTAAAAAAAAACCAACAAAACCCACCCAAAAAAAACCCCACAGCCCCTTCCCTTTAGAATGAACTTTGTAGTGTTCCTGTTCTTTGTATTTTGAGTTGCATCTTCTTTATAAATAACGGCGCAGTGTAGGCATGGATTTGCATGTCGGGTTTTTCTACGCGGGGGCAACCACGACGTTCTGACTGTGTATTATATACTAGAAACCATTTTTACCTTTTTAAACAGAAGGAGGAAAAAAAAAAAAACTAACAAAAAAAAAACAAAACAAACAAACAAACCACCAAACGAAACACCCAAACCCAAGAAAAACCAAACAACAACAACAAAAAAAAAAATACCCAACCCAACGAAGCTTTGTGTGGAATTTCTATACTGCAAAGCCCAACACTACATGGACGTCCTTCCTCTCTCTCTCTCTCTCTCTCTCTCTCTCTCAATCTCTCTCTGTCTTTCTCTCTCTCTCTCCTCGTTTGTGTTATTTATTTCCCCAGGCGGGGTCGGGGCGGGCGGGGGGGCCGTGGTGTGCGTTGCCTTATGTGGGCTTGACCAATTTTATCAAAATAAAGGCCTGAAGGGGTTCAAAATCCGGCGGCTGTTTTCTTGGGCGAGCGGCGGAGGGCACTCGGATAAACCCGGTGGGAAGGGGAGACAATTCCGTGGTGGGGACTGCGACGGGGAGCGGGGTCTGCTGGAGTGTGTGGGAGCCTGAGTCCCAGGATCCCAGAATATCCACAGGGATCATCAGTGGCCCTGCATGGGACACCCCAACAATGCCATGGTCATGGAATAGCTGGGTTGGGACAGTGGGGAGGGACCTCTGGAGTTCACTTGGTCCAACCCCCTGCCCAGGCAGGGTCACCTGGAGCAGAGGCACATCCAGGTGGGTTTGGAATGTCTCCAGGAAGGGAGACTCCACCCCCTCCCTGGGCAGCTGTCCCAGTGCTCTCCACCCTCCGTGGGAAGAGGTCGAGGTGGAACTTCCACCCTGTCCCTCGGAGCGTTGTCCAGACCCTCCTGGGGCTCTGGCAGCCTTGGGGCCGTGCCCACTGCCCTGGGGAGCCTGGGCAGTGCCCAACCACCCTCTGGGGGAAGAACCTTTCCCTGAGATCCATCCCAACCCTGCCCTGGAATTCTGGCCAAGTGCAGCCTTTGCCCTCGACTCTCCAGGAGGAGGAGATGTGTGTCCCCACTGTTTGGTGACAGGCAGCAGCAGCAGCACATCCAGTGTGTGGTGCTCATCCCACAGCCTCCTTCCAGAGGGGGAATTCTGTTCAGTCCTGCCCAAACCAGGAGCGACTCTCCCGAAAGCACGAGCAGGTTTCAGGGTAATTACTGTGGTGAGCACCTTGAACCTGCAGCATCTTGCAGAATTCAGCTTTTATTGGCTCCCCAGGCAGGCTGAGGTGCTGCTGGGGGGGTGTTGGTTACCTGGCAGGGACAGGGATTTAAGGCTCCCCGGATTTCCAGCTCTGGAAACCCTTTGGCTGCTCCTCCCAGCTCCCACGACGCGGATGGGAGCAGTTTTTCCAGCTCCTCGGCTGCCTGTGGGAGTCCTGGCAGGTTCTACGAGGCAAACCAAGCCTAAACCTTTCATTTCTTGCTCTGGGGAGACCCAGGGAGGGCAGGCCAAGGAGAGGGAGGTTCTTCAGGAAAAGGTGCCCCTGTGCCTTGGCCCAGAAAATTCCCAGTCCGGGCTCTCCCAGTCCCACTGATTCCAGCCCTTGGGGGTCTATCTGTGAGGTAAAACCTCCAGAGGAGGCACAAGAACACACACCTGACCAAGGAGGAATCTAGTTATTTATTATCCAACATCCCAGAACAAAGATACTCTCCTTAAAGTGCCTTTTTTTTTGTTGTTTTTTAATTATTTTTAACGAGCAACTTTGTACCGAGGCTGCTCCCCGTGTCCTCCTCACGCTGGCACTGGCTTTGCTTTGCAGCAGGTCTTGGAAAGGAGAACAAACATTCATTCACACTTGGAGTGGGGAAAAACATTCCTGGGGATCATCCACGCTAAACTCACTCCAACAATCCCGGCTGCTGCAGGGGGGGCTTCCAGCAGATCTTTTCCCAGTGGGTTCTGCAGCAGCTCAGGCTTCTGGGCCACGCTCACTGTCTCCCCTCTGCCCTTCCCAGAGGGTTCCTGTAGCATGAAAAGGGAGTTGCTGTCGAGGGAGAGGTGCTGGAGGTGCTGTGAGGGCGCAGCAGGACGTGCTGACGGTTCTTCCTATGGAATTCCAGAGCGGGAGCGGGGTCCGGGGAAGCAGGAGGGGCTGGCTCCATCGAGGGGCTGTTAGTCCTGCTGGACTCGGAAGGTCTCGTAGTCCTCGGGGATGGTGTCTGGGGAGAGGAAAGCAGGCAGGGATGAGGGGCAGGAAGAGCAGTGGAAAGCAGGAGCAGCTGCTGGGGGATGTCCCAGCCTGGGGGTGGCCCCGGGATGGAGGAATAACTGGAGAGCAAAACAGCCCAAGTGTCCCCACTCGGCCTTGGGAACCCACCGTTGCAGCGGTAGCGCAGGTTGGACCAGATGATGTTCTCCTGGGAGAAGCAGAAGACCCCGAGGCGTCCCCCTCGCATGGTGGTGTCCAGGACGACGCCGGTGTCTGCCACGACCTCGGGGCCCTCGTAGAAACGAGCCCTGGGGGGCAACAGGGCTGTGAACACGAGACCTCCCCGGGCAACGGGGCTGCCCCACCCCTGGAGGCGTCCAAGGCCAGGATGGAGCACCCCGGGATAGCGGGAGGTGTCCCTGCCCACGTCCCTGGATGAGCTTTAAGGTCCCTTCCGACCCCACCCGTCCTGGGATTCCACGAGGCTGATTTTCCCTGTGCAATTTGCTCTCAGGAGGACGCTGTCCCTCCTCTCCCCTTTTTGTGTCCAACCCCCCCCGAGCTGAGCAGGGGGAGTTCTCTGCAGCCCCTCACCTGATGTACCCGACCTGGGGCCGGTGCTGCAGGAACCAGCGATAGGAAGTCTTGTCCTTCCAGCCAGAATTCCGAGGGTCCTTCCAGAGCAGCTTGACCTGGTCAGTGGTGTCTCCCGTGTGCCAGAGGGAATTCCGGAGATACTCACCTGGGCCTGTTTTGGACTTCACTGCCTGGGGTGGGGAAGAGGCTGCTCAGTGTGGGGGTGAAGGTGTGGAGCTGCCACAGCCGCTTCTCCCAAAAAGGGCACAAAAATCCCCCCGGGGAATTTTTTTTTTCCTTGGTTTCTTTACCTTCAGCTGAATTCCAGGTTCTGCTACTGCTCGGAAGGGGTTTGCCTGCCAGTAGGTCTGTTCCATCTGCTTCCACATGACCACGTAGAAGCTGGAGCTGTCCTGGTACCCAAAGATGAACCCGGCGTAGTCGTCGTCCGTGGCCGTGTTGACGTGGAACGTGCCCTCAAAGTCCACCCCGTTGAATGCTGTGTAACCTGGTGGGAAAACAACCCCTCTGTGTGCCAAGGCTGATCCTTTTTTTTTTTTTTTTTTAATGGATTCAGGACAGGGGACGGATTTTGCCCGGTGAAATCTGAGGATTTCTTTACTACACAAAGTATTTTGTAGGAGGTGGAGGGAGTCGTTGAGTCGCGGCTGAAATACTCGTCAGGGCTGCACTGAGGGGTGATTTTCCAACAGGACAAAGGGAATTCCTCACCTACAGCCAGGCCAGGATCGCTGTTCATGGTCTGGACAATCTCCATGCCCTGAGGAAGAGGAAGGTTGACTCATTAGTGCTGTTCTAACCTCCCTCTTGCTCAGTGACCAGCACTCCAGGATCCGGGAACCGTCGAACGGCGCCACGAAACCTGCAGAGCCTTCCAAGGAAAACTGCATCCCACCCGTGCTGGGACACTCTCCTACCTGGTTGAGGACGATCCAGTTGGGGTCAATCTGCGCATCCCCCTCGGGGTCCAACACCACGGTCTGGAAGGCCCTGAAGTCCGTCAGGGTCACCTCGGCGTTCTCGGGGCACACGTCGATCCTGTCGATCACCATGTCCCTGTCGAAGTCGTCCTCGCACACGTTCCCCACGCCGTCCCCTGCGGGCACGAGAGGAGCAGTGAGGAGCTCTCCACGGGCTCTCCTGCCCCTCACACCCGGGTTTGCTCCGTTTGGAGTCCCGGGTGCTGCGGGGGGAGGTTTGGAGCGCTGGGACGCTCCGGGGCAGCTGCAGAGAAACCAGGAGGCTTCTCCTGCTGTGGGCAGAGAAACCCCTCAACCCACAGACACTCCTGGAGGAGAACCTTTCCCAGGCGTGACCCTGATGGCAGGGCTGTGGGATCTGAACCTGTCCCAGCTCTGAATCCCTGTGGATCTCCAGGAGAATCCATCCCCTTACCATCCGAGTCCTCCTGGCCGGGGTTGGGGACCAGCCTGCAGTTGTCGGGGCCCGGGGGTTTCACGTCTGGGATCCCGTCGTCGTCATCATCATCATCACACTCATCCCCCACCCCATCGTTGTCCGTGTCCACCTGGGAGCTGTTGGGCACTGTGGGGCAGTTATCCCGGGAATCCTGGTGGCCGTCCCCGTCGCTGGCGGGGAGACAAGGGCAGGGAAAAAGGTTACCCACTGCCAGGTGCTTTGGAACAAGCAGGGAAAACCTCCCCAGGAGCTGGGATCCTCGGCAGGAGCAGCAGGACTGGGTGGTTTCAGCTTTAAGGAGCCTCGGGCTGTTGGTTACACCCAAAATACATCGGAAATATTCCCGCTGGGCAACCCAGGGAAGGGTCCATCCTTCCACTGGCCGCTTTTTTGGGGGGGTCTGAAGAAAGTTCCACCTCTCTTAACCTCTTAATCTTTTTTACTGGATAAGGCCAAGCCAGGCTGTCCCTTTTTCTCCCTTTTTTCCCCCCCAGGATTCCACACAGACAGGGGGGATTTTTGCAGCGAGGCCTCACCTGTCCTGGTTGGTGTCACAGACATCTCCCACCAGGTCGTGGTCGGTGTCTTTCTGCCAAAATAGAGGAAGAACAATTTAAATTTCCCACAGGTCAAGAGGAGGAACAGGCAAGAGAGAGAACAGAGGGAGAGCTGCCCAGGGGGGGAAGGTTTCTACAGGATTTACAAGCTGCTGTGGCTGAACAGGGAAGGAAGGGAGAGCCCAGAGTGCAAAACTTCCTCTCTGAGCTGATGTTTGCTCTCAGGGGAACGTCCTTTTGTGCTGCAGGGTGGCAGCCAAAACGTGCCAGAGGTGCTCTGGGTGAGTCCCCAGGAGGGAACACCCTGGCAGGTGACACAAGCACAGGTTTGAGGGAGGAGAATGAACCTGGAAGGCAAAACCCGGGAAGGTTCCGTACCTGGTCTGGGTTGCTGAGGGTTGGGCAGCTGTCACAGGCGTCTCCCACACCGTCCCCATCCCCATCCCTTTGGTCAGGGTTAGGAACTCTCCTGCAGTTGTCCACTGTGTTTCTGATCCCTGGGAAACGGGCAGAGCGGATCCATCAGAAAATCCGGGACAGGTGAACTCGTGTGATAAAGCAACAAATTCAGTGTTTGTGAATGTTCTGCTCTAAGGGACGTCCCTCAGGGTCTCCCTTAGGAGATCAGCAGGTCCTAAACCACCCCCCAGACTGTCCCACAGTGGAGGTCTGAGCACCACCCTGGGAGAGACGTTTAAACCCTGCGAGGGCTGAACTGGGAGGACACTGGTGTGGCCGAGAGCTGAGCTGGAATCCCAGCAGGAATTAGTTCTGAGGCCTCTGAAGGCCTGGGAGGATCCGTGTGAAGGGCCCAGCAGAGATGCTGTGAATTGAGATGACAACACACAGGTACCCCCGGAATTCCAGGCAGTGGCAGGACTGGAGGAAAAATTATTTCCAAAGGGGAGAACACTGGACTTTAATATCATTAATTTCAAACAGTGGGCCTGGGGAAAGCCACCCACCCTGGAGTTCTCAGGGTTTTTCTCATCCCTCTGTGGGGATGATAAAGGATTTATCTGCAGGGACTTCTCCTCTCCCGCCAGGGAGGGTTTCCCTGGAAAGCAGGAGGAGAAAACACCCAAAAACCCCTCTGGGAAAAGACGCCTCTTCCAGGCAGGAAAGTCTCGTCAGGGAAAGCCTCTTCCCAGTCCCTGACAACAAATAAATAAATAAATAAACACCTCCCAGGAGGGTCTCCTGCCCCTCTCACCGTCCCCGTCCATGTCGTCGTCGCACTCGTCGCCCTTCCCGTCGCCGTCGATGTCCTTCTGGTCGTTGTTCTTCACCTGCCGACAGTTGTCACAGGCGTCCCCGAAGTTGTCCTTGTCGGCGTTGCGCTGGTCCGTGTTCCGGGTGTACACACAGTTGTCCTGCAGGGATGGGGGGACACGGGGGGGGACACGGGGGCTGAGGTTTGGGACCAGCCGTCGCTCCCTGCAGCCGCTCCTGCCGCCCTCAGTCCCGGTCACTGCCTGCCCAGGGAATGCCGGGATGGCCTGATGGCAGTGGGAGACCCCCCCCTCTAATTCCCAGGGGAGCAGGGTTTGGGAAGGCCCTGCAGTGCTCTGGGGTGTTCTCTGCTCTCTGCAGGTTTTTAGAGCTTTCGGAAGCACAGAATGGCCTGAGCTGGGAGGGACACAAGGAACATCCAGTCCAGCTCCTGGCCCTGCCCAGGACACCCCAACAATCCCCCCCTGTCCCTCAGAGGATCATCCAAACCCTCCTGGAGCTCTGGCAGCCTTGGGGCTGTGCCCACTGCCCTGGGGAGCCTGGGCAGTGCCCAACCACCCTCCAGGGAAAGAACCTTTCCCTGAGATCCATCCCGACCCTGCCCTGACACAGCTCCAGACACTCCCTGGGTCCTGTCCCTGCTCCCTGTGCAGCAGAGAACACCCGAATTTAAAAGCAAAAGGTCACGCCGTGACCTGGGCGTTCCCCAAGTTCACATTAAAGGTGCTGCTGCTGCTCTGCAGGACCTCTGGGTGCCTTCAGGTGGGGCAGAGCCTGACACCAGAGCCCCAACCTCGCTGTTTGGAATCCCGTCTCCGTCGGCATCGTCGTCGCAGGCGTCTCCGATCCCGTCCCTGTCCGCGTCCTCCTGCCCGGAGTTGGGGACGGTCACGCAGTTGTCCTGGAAGGAGAGCACAGAACGCCGGGAATGCCACTCACCCTGACTCCCCAAGACCTCCCTGGCACTTTTTTTCCGGGTGGGAATCGCCCAGAATTCCCTGATTTCCTGAGCGATGCGGGCGGGGCCGCTCTCACCTTGCGGCATTTCTTGTCGGAGCAGCGCTGCTTCTCGTCGGGGACGCCGTCGATGTCCGTGTCCTTCCCGCACACGTAGCCGTTCCCTGCCCACCCCACGAGGCACTGGAAGGCAGCACAGACACCCCGTGAGGCCCGGGGGGGGTCCCCCGATGGCCACGACCCTCCAAAATCGAGGGGGTTTTCCGTGAGAACCCGCACCGAACACCGCGGGGAAAACACCGCCTGGGAGGGGCGTTTCTGGTGCAAAGAGCCTTTCAAACAGCTCGGATCCAAGCCCTCTGCTTGCTCCCGAGGCTGTAAAGGCAGAGGCAGCAGCAGGACTCGGCTCCGAGGTTGCCGAGCGGGGCTTGTCCCTGCTCAGCTCTGTGGGATGTTCCCCGACATTCCCCAGATTTGTGGGGCTTCAGGAAAGCCAAACCCCCGAACGAGCAGGGCTGGATCTGGAGGTGCCAGGAGCTCTCCAGGGAGCGCTGGGAGAGCCGTGGCTGTGGCTCAGGTGCCAGGGAAGGGCCGGGGTGTTTTGGGAAGGAGGGTTCTCCAGGAGAGGGCGGTGGCAGACCCCGGAGAGTGAGGGGAGGGAAAGCGGAGGGGGCAGACCCCGATGGCAGGGAGGGTTGGGAACAAACCCCAGCCTCGGGGAGGTTGGGATCAGATCCCAGGCACAGAGGAGGTTGGGACCAGACCCCAACTGGAGGGAGTGTGAGCAGACCCCAACCACGGGAGGTTGGGACCAGACCCCAGTTACAGGAGGGTTGGACCTGACTCCAACCTCAGGAGGGTGGGACCAGACCCTCGTTGCTGGAAGATGGGATGAGACCCCAGTGTGAGGGCGTCGGACCAGACCCCAACCTCGGGGAGAGATGGACCTGCCCCCAAATTCAGGAGGGCCAGACCAGACCCCAGTTGGGACCAGACTCCAACCTCAGGAAGGCCAGACCAGACCCCAATCCCAGGGGAGTTGGGACCAGACCCCAATCCCAGGGGAGTTGGGACCAGACCCCAATCCCAGGGGAGTTGGGACCAGACCCCAATCCCAGGGGAGTTGGGACCAGACCCCAATCCCAGGGGAGTTGGGACCAGACCCCAATCCCAGGGGAGCTGAGACCAGACCCC
>NW_016690507.1:286933-314120 GCF_001604755.1 Lepidothrix coronata | reverse complement strand
TGGGGGTCAGACAGACCCCAAACTTGGGGGTCAGACAGACCCCAAACTTGGGGGTCAGACAGACCCCAAACTAGGGGGTCAGACAGACCCCAAACTCAGGGGTTCAGACAGACCCCAAACTCTGGAGGTCAGCCCTCACCTGGCAGGACAGGGAGCCGTCCCTCTCCACGATGCACTCGGCCTTCTCGTGGCAGGGGCTGATCTCCCCGTTGGGGCAGCGTCGCCCCGTCTGGCTCTGGCTCCGGCAGCCGCTCACCTGATCCCCCACAAAGCCCGGCTTGCAGGCCCCGCACTTGTAGGATCCCTGCGGGAAAAGCAAAGGAGGAATTGACTCCCACAGCCCTCCCTCGGCCCCGGCACTGTCCCGGGGAACTGAGGCCCCAAGGCCTGGGAAGGGAGATCCACGAGGGAGATCCGGTGATGTCATGGAATTGTGGAATCCCGGACTGGTTTGGGCGGGAAGGGACCTTTAAAGCTCATCTCCCACTAGCCCAGGTTGCTCCAACCTGGCCTTGGGCACTTCCAGGGATGGGGCAGCCACAGCTTCTCTGGGAAATCCATCCCAGCCCCTCCCCGCCCTCACAGGGGGGAATTCCTTCCCAATATCCCATCTCACTGTGCCCTCTGGCAGTGGGAAGCCATTCCCTGTGTCCTGTCCCTCCATCCCTTGTCCCAAGTCCCTCTCCAGCTCTCCTGGAGCCCCTTTAGGCCCTGGAAGGGGCTCTCAGGTTCTCCCTGGAGCCTTCCCTTCCCCGGACTGGAGAATCCCAGCTCTCCCAGCTCTCCCAGCCTGGTTCCAGCCCTGGGAGCAGCTCCGTGTCCCTGAGCACTCACCCGGGTGTTGATGCAGATGGAATTTGGGACACAGTTGGTGGCAGCCCCGGTCTCACACTCGTTGATGTCGGTGCAAACCTGCCCGGGAAGAACCAAACACCCGTTAAATTCACTCCTGAGCAGCCCCCACGGCACATCCCAGGATTTGGGCACGACCAGGAGCAGAAGCAAAGCCCC
The DNA here is from genome assembly GCF_001604755.1 of Lepidothrix coronata. Lineage (NCBI taxonomy): Eukaryota > Metazoa > Chordata > Aves > Passeriformes > Pipridae > Lepidothrix > Lepidothrix coronata. The sequence goes on along the minus strand of NW_016690507.1, from coordinate 313,109 downwards.
GGCACACCTTACTAGCCCAGGGCTAGCAAGTTTTCCTCCTGACCAGCTCGAGGCAGATCCCAGCAGCGCTCCTGACCCCGGGCAAGCTCCTTCCCCCCTCTCCAGAGGGGGAAAATCACTTTGCTGCCAGAATATCCTCCCTGTGGAGGGACAGCAGGGGATCCACGGAGCAGGAATGGCTCCCATCCCACGAGCACCCCCGAGGGGGACAATGTGCTCCTGTGCTCCACCCCAAGCCCAGGCTGCCGGGTTTTTGACTCTGATCCATCAGGAGCTGTCAGGGAAGCTGGGAGGGGGGGGTGGCAGCAGCTGCATGAGCTCTTCTGTGTCCCAGCAGGAAGGGACACACGAGGAAAGCCTGGCTGTCACAGCCACAGAATGTTCTGTCCAGCCTCAGGGAAGGCCTTGGAGGGCAGGTGGCTTTGGGGCTGAGGTGTCAGGACATCCTGGGCACGTCTCTCCTCTCCCTGCATCCCTCTTCCCACCAACGTGTGGGATCCCGGAATCGCACACCGGGTTGGGTTGGAAGGCACCTTAAAGCCCTTAAAGACCCCTTCCCCTAGCCCAGGCTGCTCAGAGCTCCACCCAACCCGGCCTTGGACGCTTCCAGGGCTGGGGCAGCCACAGCTCCTCTGGGAAATCCACCCCAGGCCCCCTCCCCACCCTCCCGGGGACGGATCCGTTCGCACGGAGCATCATCCTGCGTTCCCCTCCCGTTCCTCGTGGATGGCAGCGCCAGAGGGGAGAGAGTGACCGACTTCCCGGGGGCACAGGAGGGTTCCTGGGCCTTACCTGTTTGTTGGCCCTGGCATAGGCCAGTCCCACCCCCTGGAGCAGCTGCCCGGTGAAGCCGGGCGGGCAGGGGTCGCAGCGGAAGCCGGGGTTGGTGTTAATGCACTGGACTTTCGGGAAGCAGGGGTTTGCGTTGCACTGAAACAAGAGAGAGGGTGGGCAGGGCTGGGAGGAGGCTCCAAAAGCTGGGGCAGGTCCAGCTCCTGTGGGTTTTCTAAGCTCTAAAGAGCGAGGCGGGAATGCGCGGAAGCTCCGCTGGAAAACGGCGGCTTTTCCCCACCTCGGTCGTTCCCCCCCAAAAAATTCACGCAGGTAAAGTCAAACAAAGCAACTGTCGGGACTGATCCTCCTCAGGTGGCATCAGTCACCCAGGCAGGGGCTGTCCTGGCTTCACACTTCCCTTCCTGGAATCCTCTGAGCCCAGAAGACTGGACAATTCCTTACACTGTGGAATTCCAGCTCCCGGAGGAACCTCAAGACTTTTCCTCATAAACCACGAGACAAACCTGTAACACTCCAAGGCAGTTGTTTGTTTACCACTCTGAGAAGGAACTGTCTTTCCAAAACTGCCGTGAATGCTTCATTTTCTCCCACACTTCACTGTTTTCCCCGAATTCTTCCTCTCTGCACTGGCAGGTGGGTCCCGTGAATACAGCGGTTCCCATATTTTGGACTACCAGATTATCATCAATCCCAGAAATCTCTCATCGGCCCTTCAGCGGGTTTTTAAATGGAAATGCAACAGAGATGAGATGGCTCTGCCTGGTGGAATAATCAAGGGGCTTAGGAATATGGTTTGGGAACCACGGGAGTCCTGTGGACACATGGAATTAATGAGCAGAGCTTCGCATACACACAGAGCCTAAACTTGATGGAATGCCACAATTCCTAAAAAAAACCCCAAAAACATAGAGTATCTGCCCAGCAAGGTTTGATTTAAGGGCAGAAATAAAGCAATCCAAGCAGTGTGGTGAGATCTGCTGTTTCCAGGACTGCTTGGGAAGGATTTGATTCCGTTCCACACATAATAAATCTTATCTCCAACAACTCATCGGCTCGGAGGATTGTGAGGCCGGAGGAGGCTGCTCTGGCCTTCCCAAACTCACCTTCCTGTGTGGCACAAACCAAAGGATTTATCTTGGTGGAGAAAGAAATTCCAAGCTGGCCTGGCTATAACCCCCTCACACACGGACAGAGCTCAGGGAGGGGGAGACCCAGAGCCCTGAATTTCCGCTGGAATTCCAGCTCCCGGAGGAGCTGAGAGGCTTCTCCTTCAAACCACGAGGCAAACCTGTGACACCCCGAGAAAACCGAGGCAGTTCTGTGACTCCCAGCCCGTTTTTTACCTCGTTGATGTCGGTGCAGTGGGTCCCGTTCCCGGAATATCCGGGGGGACAGGGCCCGCAGCGGAAGCCGGAGCCGGTCTCGGTGCAGGGCACTCCCGGGAAACAGGGATTTGGGAGGCACCTGTTGAACTGTGTGACGGTGATGACAGGGCCTGTCACCTCCGGGCGCATCCCTGGGGGACGAGAGGGATGTTAAGGACGGAGCCAGAGGCCTCAGGAGAATCCCAGTGCTCCACACACACGGAATATCCCTCCCCGCCCTTCCCGAGGGATGAGCAGCTGCAGCTCCTGCTTTGGGAATGGATAAAAATCACGGAATCGTGGCTTAGGTTTGACTCAGGGCAGCCAAAAAGCAAATAAGAAGCCGCAGGAGTCGCAGAATCACGGAATGGGTCGGGTTGGAAGGACAGCAAAGCTCATCCCATCCCACTCCCTGCCGTGGGCAGGGACACCTTCCAGGCTGCTTCCACCTGGACCAGGTTGCTCCAAGCCCCTTCCAGCCTGGCCTTGGACACTTCCAAAGCCTGAGCTCCCAGCCCAGAGCCGAGGCCACGGGGCCAAGGACACTTTTTTCTCCTGTTTTCTCCAGCTTGAAAGCTCAACATAAAAAAACACCCCACCCCTGAAATAAAACAACACTCTGCCAGCAGCAAAATCTTCACTAAGAAATAGAAAAGATCTCCCCTGCTCGTGCTTGTCTTCGTGAGAAATGAGAGAGAAGCCCCCAAGTGATGCTGTTCAGGGCTCACACCCTGCAGGAGGGAGCACAGGAGGACACCCAGAAAGCAGAACAGCAAGCGAGGGAGGCAGAAATCGAGTAACAGGGAGAAAGTTCAGGACAGTTTTATGAGCAAATTATTAAAGCAATTGCAGGGGATGAATGTGTTTCTGTCCTGCGGGTCCCAGAAGCTTTGGTTAATCTCTTTTCCAGCAGAAGCACAATCCCTCCAAGTGCAGGAAAGGCTCTTGCTCCACCCTCTGAGCGTGCTGGCAAATAACAGAGCAGCTCTAGGAGCTTCCTGCGAGCCAGAGGCATCGGGGTGAGCTCCAGCCCAGGGAAAACACGGTTACTGGGGAGCAGGGGGCACGATTTATAGGGGGAAATTTATGATCCTGTTTCCCGAATTCCCTGTAAACCACCTCCCTGCCTGGATGGTGGCAGCACTGGGACGGGAGGAATAGCAGGGCAGGGCCTCTTGGGGGGGATGTTCTCTTCCACTTGGAGCTCAGGATCCATCCCAGGGGATGCCAGGGGCATTCCCAGGAGCACAGACCCACCCCCAGAGCTCCTGGCAGGGGCAAAGAGGGAAAGGCTGGAGGGGGGTTGAAGCTTTTTGAAGCTTCTCCTGCAAAGGGGTCCCGGGAAGTTCAGGGAGCAGCAGTCCCTACGTGCAGGGAATGCCAAAAGCATCCCAAATACCGAGTTCTCCCCTAACTGTGATTCCGGGAGTTGGGAGGTGGTCCCAGCTGGCATTTTGCTGCCTGTTTGGACACAAAGGGCACGGAGGGTTTGGAGGAGCACAGGGCTCAGCTCAGGGACTCACCGCAGGCGTCGCACTCCATGACCGTGTTCTTCAGGAATGTTATCTCCTTGATCTGGAAGGGAACAAGAGCCACCACTCAGCCAAAGGTGCCAGGGCACACCAAGAGCCCCAGTGCCAGCAAACAGGGGGGTCTGAGCCCGCCCAGGAGTCCCAAAGGCAGTAACTCCCACCCCAAAGGCTGCTGGTGCTCCCTCTGGGAGCTGGGCTGGGCTGTGGCCCTGTTAAATCCCTCCCTGGGCAGTGTTTCCACCCTGGATAACAAAACTGTCCTGCCACAGGGGCAGGAGACACTTGGCTGGAGCAAACAGGGACAAGTGTCGTGGAGAAAGGGAAAGAAATCCCTGTTTTCTGCTCTGGAGGATGCTGAGCCAGCGATCCCAGAGGGTGAAGGCAGGAGGAGGTTCCGTGAGTGACCCCTGGCACTGCCTGGGCCGTTCTTTGGCCCTCGTGCCATGAGGATGTTTGGAATCTCCTCCTGGAATTCCCTCCAGATCTCCTCTGGGCTCCTGTTGAACATGTGGAGCTGTGCCAGGGGGTTTTGGGATGGATCTCAGGGAAAGGTTCTTCCTCCCCAGAGGGTGGTTGGGGCACTGCCCAGGACAGGGGGGGATTGTTGGGGTGTCCTGCTGATCCCTGGGGGTCCCTTCCCGCTCAGGATATTCCAGGATTCCACAGAAATCCTGCTGCATTGTTGCTGTGGATGTTTCTGTGTTCTCAGGGGACAAATTAAGCCCCAACTCCTTCAATAAAGATCCACCAGATTCCCTCTGATCCAGAGGAATCGATCTGATCCTGGAGAGTCAACCTGACCTTTCATCCCACACTGCTGGATCAAGGAAAAGCAAAGTTTTAGCAAATCTTTGCCCAGATTAAGGAATTCTGACCCGCCACCTTGGTTTTTTTCCAGCTGGAAATGCGAGTTTGCCTCTTGAGGGTGAGCTTTGTGAGGGTGTTGTTGAGAGAAAGGCCATGAATTAAAATAAAATAAAAGAAAAGAAAACAAAAGAAAAGTAAGATAAATTAAAATAAGACAAAGTAAAATAAAATAAAGTAAAATAAAAATGAAATAAAATAAAATAAATCAAAATAATATAAGATAAAGTAAAATAAAAATAAAAAATAAAATAAAATAAAATGAAATAAAATAAAATAAACAATAAAATGAAATGAAATGAAATAAAATAAAATAAACAATAAAATGAAATGAAATGAAATAAAATAAAATAAAGTAAAATAAAAAAATAAAATAAAAAATAAAAAAATAAAAAATAAAAATAAATAAAATAAAATAAAATGAAACAAAATAAAATAAAATGCTGGAAGAGGGAAAGAACAAACAGAAGAGCTGCTCAGGGAGAAGCAGCTGGAAGGGAACATTGGAAATCATTGCTGGAGGTGCCAGGAGCTGTGTCTGACCTGATTCCCAGTAAACAGTGGGTATTTATGCAGCAGCCTGGAATGTGAGAGGAGCTCAGGGCAGCAGATGTTTTTGTGGATTAGAGGCCGCCCAGTTTGTGCTGCCATTCCAGTTCCCTGGCACGGGAATCCCTCAGCTCCCACTGGGAAGAACCCAGGCAGAATGGAACCTTTTTTCCTACACTGGGAAGAGCTGAGCAGGCAAACCACCACGTCCTCGTTGGGATGGGAAGAGATCCAAGCACCCAAAAAGCTCCAACCTCCCGGGAGCCAACAAGGATTAAAACAACAGGAGGGAAGAGGGAACACGGAGCTCGTTTAGAGCCCACAGGACTTCCCTTAAAAGGACCCCGGGGGTGGCTCAGAGGGCTCCTCCACCTTCCCTGGAGGAATCTCCACTGATTCCCTGAGCCCACAAAACCAAGGGAAAAGTGACCTGTTTTTCCAGCTGGATCCGTGCCCGCCGTGCGTGTCCCTGGTGGGAGGTTCCCTGCCCGTGTTTGCTGGGTCCCAGCAGACACAGCCCTTGGAAATCACAGGAACCCCCAGCTTTTCCCAACCTAAGTTTTCCCACCTAAAAGTTTTCCCACCTAAAAGTTTTCCCACCTAAAAGTTTTCCCACCTAAGTTTTCCCAACTTAAGTTTTTTTTCCAACTTAAGTTCTCCGAGTTAAGTTTGTTTTTTTTCCCCCAACTCGAAGTTTTTCCCAGCTTTGCCTCAGCAGTTCCAGACCTGCTGGGACCCCACCTCAACTGTGGTTTAGCAGCACAATAACCTGCTCCTCATTCCACCCCAGGAGCAGCTCCCCAACTCCAGAGCAGATTCCAAGATCTCTTTCCTGCAGAACTTCAGGGATCAGGTCCCTTTCTCACCCACCTGCTGCTTCAACAGCTCCCGAACCTCCATCAGCACACGGTTGGTTTCTCTCATCTCTTCCAGCATTTCTGGCCCAACTTCACCTCCTAAAAAACCCAGAGCGTCGGGAAAAAGCACACAGAGCTGTACCAACCACCTGATGGCGACGGCTCAGCATCCAAGGTGCAGATTCCACCCCGGCCTCTGCCGGTTCCTGGAAGGAGTTTTGCTGGAATCGAGAGAGACTGGACTGGACTAAGGGGTGGAATTTGCTTTGATAACGTGACAATCAGCAGTGCTGGGAGGGAGGGAGGGAGGGAGGGAAGGGCCCTGGGAGCTGTTCCCCTGGCACAGGCCCTGCAGTTCACACTTGGGAAGGATTTGCTGCCAAAGGAAGCAAATGAAGGACTCGGTGCCGCGGGAGCTGCCGGGAAGGGCCGAGCCCGTCGCTGGGTCTCTCCCAGATGTGCTTCCATTCCCCCTGGAGTGGGAAAGGGGCACATCAGCCGCTGCCTCACCTGCTGCCGGGGCACTGAGTGGTTTCTTGCTGAAGGCGGGTTCTTTCCTTTCAAAGTGCCTCATGGGATCTTTGGGATACAAAGGGACACATGTGCTCATCCACGGAAACATCGGAACACCCTGCCCGGGACACACAACACCTCACAGGGGCACCCGGGGCAGCTGAACAGGAATTTCCCTCCCCTCTGCCAGATTCCAGGCCTGCTGAGTCCTGTTTAAAGCCCGGGCTGGGCTCAGGGATGAGCGGGTGGACGGAGCTCATCGTTTCCAGACCGAGGTGGTTCATGAGAAAACTCTCAGTATGAAAAATAATTGGGCACGGAGTTCCATTCAAGTTCGTCTCCTGAAATCCCACTGTCCAATTCCTGGCTGTCCATGGGAATGCACAACCTCATTCCTCCAGGTTTTTCCCAGCATCTCTCTAATTTTCGCTCGGTCGATCAACCCTTGGGCATAAATCACACCTTGCCTACGGAAATAGGAATGTCTCCCACAGACAGGGGGGAAATCAGCTGGAATTTGGGGGCTGCAACCCCTGAGTTTTCCAGCTCCAAAGCCACTTGGGAGCCCAGGCCACTGATTTAGTAAAACTGCCTCCTTCTCCCGTGACAGACCTGAAAACCTCGTGGGTCTTCCCCGCAGGGAACCAAAAGGACTTGGTGAGTATTTGCAGCCTCTCCAACACTTTTTGGTTTGGGGACTGGCTTTGGAAGCCCCACAAATGTGCCATTCTTAGACAGAAAGGCTGAATTAAAGGCATGTTTCTTAATTTACCGAAAGCAAGGAGTTTGCACAGGATTTGTAACCTCAAACAGAGGTTTTGGCTCAGCTCTGCCTGAAAGGCTTCGGGGCAGCTTCCGTTATTCCTGGGAAGGATTTTCCATCCCTGGTGGCAAGAGGGAATTTGAAATCAAAGTTTGGAGGGGGGGGGCAGTGGTTTAAAATGCAAATTCACTGTAATGAGTCAACCACTCCAAAGGAAATCTCTGCCCTTTGCAGACTTTTCCATTGCTGTGAATCCTTCTCGTCCTGCCCCCTCACCTGGATCTCTGTGGCTCTGATGGATCCCACAGATCCTCTCTGAGCTGAGAATTCCACCCCCCCCCAAAAAAAAAACCCGCCTGGAGGACTGGAACTTCTACATTCCTAGAATTCAGGGCTTCCCTGAGCTCCATGTGCACAGGAAAAGAGAATATCCACGGATCCTGTGACGGGACATTCTGTACAATCTGGTTTGGTTTTTTTTTTAACTTAAATAGCATAAAAAAATGCAGATTAATGCAAAGTGTCCCTGACAAAATTTCCAGGACAAATATTTCTCTTTTAAAAAAAAAAAAATTAAAAAAAATTCAGTGCTCAGGAGGGGAAATGTGAGCCTGGGAATTTACACAGTTAAACCTCGAGTTTCCTACGGAACCCCCAAATCCCCAAACATTCCCGGAGCATTCCCTCCCTCCTCGCTCCCTCCTGCAACACACAGAGGGAGGGTGTTGCTCCAGAGGAGCCTGGAAAGCGCAGAAAATAAACTGAAACACTCACCTATCCTTCTCTGCTGACAGGAGGAGAAAGGACAGGAGAGGCAGAGGAGGAAAACAACGGCCAGGGCTGGAATCATCTTGGGATCTCGGGGCAGGGTGGGCGGAGGAGCTGCTCCTGCAGCGAGTTCTGGACCTGCAGGTTTGCCTCTGCTCCCCATTAGAGCCTGTGGTTTGCTATTTATGAAGCTGCATTCCTTCCTCCGAAGTTCCTACTCGGATGCTGGACGGAGGGTGGACGTCATTCCTGGCTGCTCCTCCACGGAGAACGTTGCAAAAGTAAACAAGATGAGAAACTCATCAGCAGTTTAATTTTTTTTTTAACAATTTTTTTTTTTTTTTAAAAAAAGACCAAAATAGGTCAGAAAATTCCAGAATTAAAAGGGTTCTTTTTTTTTTGTTTGTTTGTTTTTGGGTTTTTTTTTTCCTTCCTGCTTCCCAGACGCGGGAGAGACGGGATGATTCCCAGCCGGATCCCTCACAGATTTTTTCCTCCCCAAACCCCTCACAGGAGACATCTGGGCTCGCCCAGGATTTCAGAAAAGGCTCTTTTGAACTCCCCAAAGGCACTTTTCGCTGCTCACAATCAAGGGAGAGTTCTTGAATGATCTTCCAGCTCCAAAGGGGAGCTCCCACATCCCATTTCGGAGGGATTGGGCAGATCCTCCAAGGCTGATTTTTATTCCCTGCCCAAAGGAAGGATGAAGTGCAGAGGTGATGGAAGGGAAGGAAGGGAAGGAAGGGAGGCTTTGCTGCTCTCTGGCTCTGCAGCAGAGTCCCCATCCAGCGTTTTCCATCACCCTCCACCCGGCATTTTCCACCAGGAGACACAGAGGGGGGTGAGAAATCCATCAGGAGCAGCCAAAGAAAAGCTGCCCCGGGAAAATCTCCCTCAGGGAAGGGGCAGGTTAAAGTGTTACCTGCAAGAAAAGGTCGGGCTGGAGAGCAGAGAAATTCCTTGGTTGTGAAACCCATCGTGTGTTGGTCCCACAACCCCGCTGGGACAGGACAGGAAAGCCCCAGGAAACAGTGGCTCAGTCTTTGAGGTGTTGGAGTATCAGAATTCTTGGATATGGACACAAAGATTTGGGGTTTTTGACCTCAGAGCTCCCCTGTCCGGGAAAACCTGCCCATCCCTGAGGGAACAGGGGGCAGTGAGCACTAAATATCCTCAGGTTTATCCCACAGGGATGGTGCAGCACATGGATCCATCCCCAAAATAAAGCCATTTACACCCTGGTCCCACATTTATCCCCTCCTGTCACACCCAGCAAGGGAAATCAGCCCGGAGGCTTTGACCCTTGTGGGGAGCTCCAGGGGTTCAGCTGGAGCCCAGGGCAGACATTCCCAGGTTTTAACATCATTCTGGACAAATCAAAGCCATCCAGCTGACTCTTGAAGATAAGAGATGACTGTTTTTCCCAGTGATGCCCTGGGAAATCTTCTTTATAATTCGTGTTTCCCAGTGACAAACGGGGAGTGAAGGACAAATGCCCTGCCACACGTCCCCCAGGGAGCGAGTCCTTCACCCTGAGCTGGGATAAATCACGTCCATCCAGCTTGTCTTGGAAGCTGCTGCTGTCAAGAGGAGCCAGAGGCATCCAGGCTTTCCAGACTCTCATCCCTGGAGCCTCCAAGGAAGCCCATCAGTCCCTGTCCCGGCAGTGGAGAGCTGTGAGGGAAAGCACATCACTTCACCAGCAGCCTGATAAGGTTGTTAATAAAGGAAAAAAAACCCAAAAAAATCAAAAAAATCTGGTTTTTGGGGGATTTTTTTGGCTTTTCAACTGGGGAGAAGCCGTAAAACTCCGGGAAGAAAGAGCTGTGGCTCCCAGGGAATGGAGGCTGGAAAAGGGGCACCCCTGAGGTCACCTCAGAAACAACCCAGGTCAGGCTGTTGTGGGGAAAAAAATGTGTGTCCACGTGGAGGGATGGGAGGGAAAAATCCTCCCCCTGAAGAAAAAAAAAAAGGGGCTGCAGGGAAAAGAGGAACTGTGGGATCATGGAATGGGTTGGGCTGGAAGGGACCTCAAAGCCCTGACACCTTCCAGATTCCCCCCCCCACCAAGCCATGAATTGTTCAGTGCAAGGAAAATAAAACAAAGGATGAGCAGAAATGGTGTTTTCTGCCAGCTCAGCCAAGTATCAGGACGCAAACCCCATAAAAACCTAATTAAAAAAAACCCCTTTAAATCAAACACCCAATTAAAAAAAGCTGCCTGGAAGCCCAGCCTTCAGCCAGCCAGGTAAATTCTGTGGGTTTGGGTTTTCAGGGGCCCAAACCCTGCTGGTTTTGTGTTCAAGAAGAGCTCTCTAAGACCATCAGGAGTCATCCTGCTGCCCCTGGACAAAGCTCAGCACCTTCCTGAACACTTTCAGCTGCCCAGAATCTCATTTTATAACCCTGGTGATCACCTGACAGGGAAAATCCGCTGTATTTTCTAATATGTCTATTATTTAACTTAAATTAACTCCCTGAAACCATATTATCGAGAAGTCAGATAATTTTCTTTGGGGTTATTTTTGGCCACGGGCTGAAGGAACTCAAATAATTGACATTAAAAGGAATTAAGTTTTGACATTAAAAGGAATTAAGTCTTGACATTAAAAGGAATTAAGGCATTTTCTTTACCTTCTGGAAACCCAGAGACATTTTTTTTTTCAGGCTGCAGCAGTTCCTGGGATGGGTTTGTTCACTGACAGCAGCAAAACAACTGCCTAAAATTCAGATGTAGCTGGTTCCTACAGAGCTCCTTGGACTGAGCAAGACACGGTGGCTCCACAGGGTGAGCTCATCCCCACCCTTATTTTCCCTGGCTTCGTTTTCTACCTTCCTAAATGCAGGTGGGAGGGCTGGAAATCCCTCAAATCACTCTCTTTAACCCAACAGGGGCAGATCAGACAGTGTCTGCTCACAGCTTGGTTGTTCCTGTGCCCCTTTGAAAAGGAGAAATTCAGGAGCTGATGCACCTGAGCTCGTTATTATCTGATGGTCAGCACAATTACTGAAGGTTTAATGATTTAAAAAAACACAAAATGAGGAGCAAACGGTGTTTATTTGGGCTTGGGTGGGAAGGTGGTTTTGCCCCTGGGCAGTGCCAGGCTCGTTCCACCTTTTCCCCTGCCTGGAGCTGACGTCCCAAACGAAAGCAGGGCACAAACAAACAAGGAGAAGAAAAGGTCTCCCTGGTTTTAAAAGTCGAAATATTTTCCATCTCTGAGTGTGTTTTTTTTTTGTTTTTTTTAAACTGGCCTCTGCCAAGCGAAGGACAAAAGTCAGAAAGAAGGAAAAAAAGTTATTTTTCAGGCTTGGAAGGTCAAGTTCTAAAAATAAGGGGAAAAACATCTCCATGTTCACATCACATGGGATGTGATGGGTTTTCACGAGGGTTCTTGTACGTCTGTGGTTGTGGGAAATCAGAGGATGTAAAAGATATAAGGAGAGATTCCCAAAAAGCATCTCCTTTGCCTTTTCCTCCCAGGCCAGGGGCAATGGTTCTTCACAAAGGCTGCTCTTCCCTGTTCCCTTCCCATCCCTGGGAGTGTCCAAGGCCAGGCTGGAGCAACCTGGGATAAGGGGGGGGTGTCCCTGCCCATGGCAGGGGGTGAGATGGGATGGGATGGGATGGGATGGGATGGGATGGGATGGGATGGGATGGGATGGGATGGGATGGAATGGGATGGGATGGGATGGAATGGAATGGGATGGGATGGGATGAGATGGGATGGAATTTAAGCTCCTTCCAACCCAACCCACTCCATGATTCTGCAAACTGGAGTTGGACCAACCTGACCCAGTTCATTCAGGAGCAGCTCAGCAAAAACCCCCCCAGAGGAACCAGAATTCCACAGCAGTTCCTGCTCAGTCCCGTTTCCTTTGGATGCTACTGTTTGACCTGTGTGCAGATTCCCAAAATACACCCCGGGAAAAGAACCAGGCACTGGAGTTGGGGGCCTCAGCCTTGTCCTACCTCTGTGCTCTTCCAGACAGAACAAAATCCCTGCTCCCAGAAATCTGCAAACCACCTTTTTTTAGGGCTTGGTCGTGTACAAATATCCGTTGCTAAAACACAATCCCGGCAAAACAGGATTCCAAAGGATCCACTCGGAGCTCAGGGATGAACTAAACAGTGTGAAACAGGCAGGGAAGGCAGATTCCTTGTTTGATACAAACACCCAGGGTGGTGCAAATATTCCAAATAAACCCAGCAGCCAACGGGAAGAACAGTCCCCTCCCCTCCATCCATGGAATAAATCCATCCTAGGCTGTGGTTTGCTGCATGTCTGAGGAGTTACAGCTTGTTGCAGTCTGGGTTATGTCTCTGGCTCTGAATTCCTCAGGAGATCAGGGGCACTGAGGACTTTTTATAAATGATTTTAATGCTGTTGGGGTTTTTTTTTTTAATCTCAATTTAATCAGTGGCAAACTGCAGCGACGGGGAGTCGAGGCTGGACGTGGCTCCATCGTGCACTTTGCTGGGTTTAGCATTTATTCCTCTTGCTGTTTTCTTCCCTAGTTAATGGGATTTGACTCGTGTTCACCAAAGCCTAAAATAAATGAAAATAAAAGCCACATGACTCGCTGTGGCAGCGGCACAACCCTGGGGCCACGAGCACACCAACACAGCCACTGTGGCACCCTGTGACCAGGACATTTCCCAGGAGGAAATCCTGACACCCCAGACACTGAGACCTCCCCTCAGGTGAGACTGGAACTCCAGCAGGTCCTGCTTTCCTGCCTATTCCTCCAAAACTATCAGAAATCTGAGGAGTTTTACCCTTTCTGTGCACGAAAAGCTGAATTTTGAGGGTCTCACCTGAATGTTCCCTCAGGTTTCGTTCTTTGAACGCAACAAAACATGAACACTGTCATGTCAGTGCCTCAAAACAGCTGCAAAATGCCTCTGAGAGAGGGCCCAGAGGTGCCTCTGAAAGTCTGAGGGAGGAATCCCCCCAAAAAGACACCGATGAGCCAAGAGCAGATTCCAGCTCTTTGTTTCACCCCACAACCAAAAATAGTCCCCAGGACCAGCATGACCCAAGAGGGGTTTTCCAGTATTGAATGGCAAACACAATTAAGGCACATTTAATAAGCTGTGGAGGTTTGGAAGTCAAATTCATGGAGCAGCTCTGCCGGGAGGAAAGGCTGGAGAGCTGGGATTGTTCAGCCTGGAGAAGAGAAGCTTCGGGGTGACCTGACTGGGGCCTTCCAGGACCTGAAGGGGCTGACAAGGAACATGGAGAGGGACTTTGGACAAGGGATGGAGGGACAGGACAAGGGGGAATGGCTTCAAACTGACAGAGAGTGGGTTTAGATGGGATATTGGGGAAGGAATTCCTCCCTGTGAGGGTGGGGAGGGGCTGGGATGGAATTCCCAGAGAAGCTGTGGCTGCCCCATCCCTGGAAGTGTCCAAGGCCAGGTTGGAGCAACCTGGGAGAGTGGAAAGTGTCCCTGCCCGTGGCAGGGGGTGGAACTGGATGGTTTTTAAGGTCCCTTCCAACCCAAACCATTCCATGATTCCAGGAAACCACAAGCAAGAAACAGAAGCAGCTCCTGCCCCACAAGGCTTTTCCCTCTTCCTCTCTCTCGTTAATGAGACTCCCACCAGGACAACCAGTCCAGGAACTCACTTTTTCCTGCCCCATTTCACTCCTGGGGATTAAAGAACCCCCTCTCCAGCCTCTCTGAGTCCCTCAGAGGCTCAGCAGCCCGTGCTGGTCACACCACACAGGGTCAGTCGAGCCTGGAAGGCCGAAGCTCCTGCCAGCACCGGAATAACTAAACCATCTCCCTCCTCCAGAGGAGGGGAAGCTTCATTCACAAGCACTGGCAGGGAAAGACACTCAAAAAAGAAAAGGATCTGCACATTCATCTGAAATAAGTGATAGCCCATATTGTCTGGGCAGCCTGAAGTGGCTGATCCTGCTGGAAGTGGCAGATTCCACCCCCGTGGGCCGGGACAAGGATGTAGGAACTCTGAGGAGCATCAGCTGGACTTCTACAGGAGGAGAAAATATCCAACAGCTCTAGTCCAGCAACAAATGGGCACTAAACTGACAGAGAGGAGGTTTAGGTGGGATACTGGGTAAGAATTATTGACTGTGAGGGTGGGGAGACACTGGGATGGATTTCCCAGAGAAGCTGTGGCTGCCCCGTCCCTGGAAGTGTCCAAGGCCAGGCTGGAGCAACCTGGGAGAGTGGAAGGTGTCCCTGCCCGTGGCAGGGGGTGGGGCTGGATGGGCTTTAAGGTCCTTCCAACCCAAACCAGTCTGGGATTTCCTGATTCTATGAAATAAGGAGTGTCTGAGTGCACAGTGAGATCCTGAGCACCTGGAGAGCAGCAGGAAGCAGGATGAGGCTCCCAGGGACTCTCCAGGGGGATTTGGTCACCTGTAGCTCCACCCAGGGAGTCTCCTCAGGAACAGCAGCAGATGAGACCAGTCACAGGACGGGTGACAAAGCCACAACACAGGTCCAAAGCCTGCCTGGGACAAGGATCACCCTGGATGTTGCCCTTTATTTCAAACATGGTCCAGAGCCTCCCTGTGGTTTGCTGAGTTCTGATCACCTTCTTTCTGCCTCTGGAAAGGTCTCAGCACCGTCAAATATTCCACCCTCCTGGGTCCCACACTGGTGCTCCAGCCCTTCCAAGATGCCTGAGCTGTTGTGTCAGCACGATCTGAGGAGAACTGGGACACCTGGAACTAATATGGGCTGTACAAAACCCAGGGCAGGGGGCCAGTGGAAGGTCCCACAGACCCCACACCAGCCCTTGGTCAGCCTCCTGGAGGGCTGGCAAAGACAAGTGGCACACCAGTGGCACTCTGGGATCAGGAAGAGCTCCATCCCAGTCCTTGCCACCCTGTCCAGCAGCTCCTGCAACGATCCTGACAGCTGGGGGTGGAAAAGCTGCCAGAGCTCCCTCTCCCCACCATCACCCTGCTCCAAGCTATTCCCCAGCCCCATGTCGTAATCCCACACCCAGGAGGGTCGTTAAAACCTCGCAGGAAACGTTGCACATTTTTTCCTTTGCTATTCATGCCCTTTTTCTATCAGGGACAATAAAGATTTCCAACGCTGGGTTAAGTTCCTTTTGCAACAATGAGCTCCTCTTGCTCCAGGAGCCAGCAGGAGCCCAGACATTGAGGAAACTGGGAGTAATTCACTGGAATTGTACTGGGGAAAAAAAAGAAAAAAAAGAAAAAAAGAAAAAAAAAAAAAGGCTGTTTTGACCAAGAGAGATGCAAAACTGCTGTGATGGTTAAGCCATCACGGCTTGCTGGGAATTATTATTGGGATTGTCATTAATGTTTGGACCAGGCAGGTTTTCCCAGTAAAAGGGCTTTGGCTGTGGTCTCCCTTTTTTGGATTTTGCTCCTAAAAAACACCTCCCAGAGCCATAATGACAATAACACAGATTCCCTGCCTGCCCTCCCCTGGGCACCAAAGTCACTTCCCAAAACCCTCCGGGATGGCAAAGCTCGAAAACAAAACCTTTTCCAAGCAGACTGGCACTTCTTTTCCCCCTGAGTGACGTGCACCATCGATCTCTGTGGTCAAACCTCCTGGTTCTGCAATCCAGGGGTCTCCAGGAGGAGCATAAACAGGAATTGGCTCGTGGCAGCCGGGACTGGAAGTGCTCGGGGCTCTGAGATCACACGTGTAGGTGGGCAGACAGCACGTCCACGCTTTAATAGCCCTGGGACCTCTCTTAGGGAGCATTGACTGGGGTTTGAACGTGTACCAAGAGTTATTAACTCCCAAGGAACATCTGGCACTGACCCCTGGACAGGCAGAACCCAGAGCTGAGGGGATCTCCTCGCTGTCTGCACGGGGCTGGTCCAGCAGCCCCACAGAAAGGCACGTCCTGTGCAGGAATAATGACATTTCTGTGCCACAGACACAGGCACTGCCCAGAGGAGGCCTCAGACTGGCCACCAGCTGGCACAGGCCTCCAGCCCTGGGACATCCAGCTTGGAAAACAGACCCAGCATGGTTCCTTTCAGCAAGGAGCATCCCCAAGAACTCGGTGATGTTCCCACCTAACACCCCCAGAACACTGACACCTCTGAGACAGAGGGCACAGCCAAACCCACAACACAGGGCAGGCAGAAAGGGGAACATTTGGCTTGGGGCTCCAGGGAAAACCTCGTGTTTTCAGGGAGAGCCAAGGAATGGAGGCTCCATCCACGGGAGACAGAGCTGGGCTTTCTGTGGGCACATCCCAAGGAGCCACCGGGAAAAGTCTGGGCTCCACTTCCCCGTGTGAAGTGGTGAGATGCCTTGCCCAGCAGCTCAGGCAGGCCACAGAGCCTCCCTTTCTCTGGGAATCTCGAGGGAACACCGGGAGGTTTTCCATGCCATGGGTTATATTAAGCAAACCTGCTCGGGGCCTCCTGAACACACACACAGCAAAAAGCCACAGCCTTTAAATAAGTGTTGATTCGAGATTAATGACAGTTCTCTGGGCACTTCCTCTTGCTGACTGAAACAGGGGCTGTTTTTCCCCTCCCAGTTGCCCTCTCCCTAGTAATTAGCTCCACTGCTGACATTAAAAAAAACAACCCAAAAAGAAGATATCCAGGGGGATTTTAACAGCTGGAATTAAGCAAAACCAGCCCTGAGCAATCAGGTCTTTTCAGGACAACGGTGATCAAAGAGGTGCTCTGTAAAAATGAGCTTGGCAGCCAGCTGTTGGCAGGAGACATGAAGCTTTTTCCCTGCTGGAAATTAGATTTAACTTGTACAAAGAGGAAGAAAGGATCGATCACCCCGTGATAATCCCCCTCTCTCCAAACTCAGCTCTTCCAATGGGACAAAGAAAAGGGGGGGAAAGAAATCCATGACCAAGTGTGATACTCTCTGCCCCACCTCAGGAAGAGGCTGCACTCTTAAATTCAGTTTTAATACGAGTCATTTAACACTTGTGTGTGGAAATGTGTCTTTTTCTTATACAAGAGAAATGGGGGGGAAAAGCCTTTGTGAATGACAATGAAAATTCTCCAGGGTTTCTTCAGCTGCTGTGGAATCAGGGGGAACAGAGGGATAAAGGAAGCACCAGCAGATTGTCAAGGTTGTTCTCTAAAGTGCTCTCGTAATCCAGATGTAAAATGAGGATTCTGAGTAAGAAAATGGGTTTTTTATTATAACACAGCCTTAGGATTCCACCAAAACCCTCCCTCCTCTTCTGGGGGTGGGAGAGCAGAGCTTTGCCTCAACCTTTTTTTTTGCTTATCCCCCCCTAAAACTGATCTTAGACCTCAAGGAAACAAGACTAAACCTTCTTCCTGGAGACTGCCTTGACTGCCCTCATTAATAATTCCCAAAAAAACTTGATCACGAAAGGCTTCCAGCTCCTCCAGGCCCCAACCTTGCCGTGTCCCCCTCCCAGGGTTTGCCTGAGGTGTTCCACAGGCTTTCTGTCCGGGATGATTGGGGATGAACAGACAGAGATGTTCCCAGGGCCCACATCTGGGGGTGGGGAGGGACAGGGACCCTCCTCAGGAGCAGGAGGGACCTCCTCCAACAAGGAGATGAATTTTCAAGCAGAAATCAGAGCCCTGTTGGGGAACAGCATTGAACACCCAGCTCTCCTCATGCCAAGGGTCTCCCCACTCAGCATTGAGCTGCTGGAGCTCCCACAGTGCTGAGAGAAGGTTATTGGGGGGGGCAAGTCAAAAGAATTAATTAAAGAGGTTAAATTAAACAGCTGCACTTGCAGAACTGCTCCTCTCACCAACCTCAGGGCTTGTGGAAGGCCCTGGCTCCCAAACCCCCCCGTTCTCCTGACCCTCAGCTCATCTTATCACCTGTCTCTCCTCACCCACATGTTTTATTTTCTAAGCTTTGAGACATTACAGATCACTGGCTGCCTGTCCAAAAATGGTGCTTCTTTGCACATCACTTATGAACTCAGAGGAAAATTCAGCATCATCCAGGCTGAGGGTTGTTTTTGGGGATATTTTATTTTTTTTTTTTTAATCGCCCCCAGAGAAATGGAAAAACGGCGTGTACAGGCTCACAAGGGGTGGGAAGCCCTCCAGAATGATGGAGGCCGGAGACTAATCCAAACCTCTGGAGTTTTCAAGAAAATATCAGCCCCAGAAATCTCACAGGAACGAACTGGCTCTGGAGAGTTCTGGCAAATCCTCCTCCCAACCCCACCCACCCAAAGCTGAAAAACAGCCACAAGAGCAAAGCTGCTATTTTTCCCGATATTTTTCAGGATCGTGGCCTGTGCAAAGGCCTAAAATCAGCCCTTGCTTCACCTGAACTTCTCTTCCCACCCAAAGATTGCGAGGGCACAGCTCGAGCCCGGTGGTGATGAATTCATTCTAATCCCCCCATGGAAACGAGGAGTTTGAGCCTCTGCATTTTTTTTTTTCTTTTTTGCAATGTTCCTTCCATAAAGCCCAATTTTGGCCAGCACAGCAGGCAGGATCTTCCATCAACCTTCCCCTCAAGCCAGGGCACGTCGGGGCGTGAGTGGTTGCTGGAGACCAGAAAACACCCCCTCGGGAGGGTGAAATCCAAACTCCAGCTGCCTCTGTGCCTCCTGGACACCTTCTCAGCCCTTTGAAGGCTTCCTGCACAAGCCATTCCGCCCCTCCAACGCTTCTTCCAGGAAAAGCACAGGCAATTCCAGGAACCCCAGGCCTCAGGTGGATAAACGGGGATGGCAAAGGCCAAGGCCGAGATGCCGAGGCAGCAGAAGGGCCAAGGCTTCCCGAGGAAACCAAACCTCAAGGCACAGTTTGGAGAGGGGAGAACTTCTCTGGAAAGGGCAGGGAACATCAGGCCTAACCCTGCACACACTCAGCAAAATCTGATCTCAGCGGCCTGAGATCATTCCCTGGCTCCGAGAGGCGCGATCCGGGAGTCGCTCCCGACGCAGCGGGAGGAGAAGCTGTTTCTGGAGGGATCCAAGTTCCACTTCTGAATCTCCTCATAAAACAGGAGCTTTGGCCGTTCAGGGCTGCAGGTGCCCCTTCCATTGCTTTGCTTTCTTCCTCTTTCTTTTTTTTTTTGGTTTTTTTTTTTTTTTGTTTTTTTTTCCCCCCCAGCTGCTGTTTGTGGTGGCCTCTGGTGGGATAGGGGAACAAATGGGATAAAAAGGGATAAAAGGGATAAAAAAGGACAAAATGGGCAGGTTTCTACAAAGCTGACCAGGCCTTCAGCTGTTTATGGCTGAATTAGTGAGAATTTGTTCAGAGTTATATGTCAAAGGGCTATTCCTTCTCCCCCCCCTGAGGGCGAGCCACCGGTTCAGAGCATTTGCAGCACCACGAGTCACCCCACAAATTAAAAACTCCACCAACACACAGTTTTTATGGGGTGGTTTTGATGTTTCATCAAGTCATTGAGTTCATCAAGTCCACAGGAATAAATATCCCTGGATTTGTTGCAGCCTTTTGGCCCCCTCAGTCCAGGAGGAGGACACAGGTTTTCACTGGTGATGGTTTGAGCCCCAAGGGAACAGCTCAGGATCCCTCTGGGATCAAAGAGGCAACTCTGGGACCACAAGGATCACTCTGGGATCATGGGGACTTCTTTGGGATGAATCCAGGCAAGGCCTAGAAAGCAAATGCAACACAGCAATACAAAAAGCAAAGAGTTAAGTTCAAAATATAGTTAGGAGCAAGAACACAGAGAAGTTGCTTAGCCAGAATGTACTGCTTAGGGTTAGATAGCACTGTACACTAAAGGAATGCACACACACCTACAGAGGGTGCTTAAAGGCTACAAACTTTGTCTCTAAGCAGAATTTTTCCATTTTTGCCTTTTTGGGGGCAAAATCTTGGCATCAGGGATCACAGGGATCACTCTGGGATCACACGGGCCCCTCTGGGATCATGGGGACCACTCTGGGATCACAGGGATCACTCTGGGATCACATGGGCCCCTCTGGGATCATGGGGACCTCTTTAGGATCACAGGGATCACTCTGGGACCACAGGGATCACTCTGGGATCATGGGGACCCCTCTGAGATCACAAAGACCCCTCTGGGATCACAGGGATCATGGGGACTCCTCTGGGATCACAGGAATTGCTCTGGGATCACAGGGGCCCCTCTGGGATCACAGGGATCACTCTGGGATCATGGGGATCTCTTTGGGACCACAGGGATCACTCTGGGATCACAGGGTCCCTCTGGGATCATGGGACCCCTCTGGGATCACAAGGATCCCTCTGGGATCATGGGACTCCTCTGGGATCACAAGGACCCCTCTGGGATCACAGCAATCTTTCAGGCTGTTCCAGTGCTCCATCTATCCCAAGATTTGGCTCCTGACATGGATCAAGACCTGCTGTTTGTTCTGGAGCTGTAACACCTTCCTCCCCTGCCTTTCCTGGTAACCCCTCACGCCCGGAGAGAATTCCAGGTTATTTATCTGCCTCTCCTCAGGATTATTCCTATCTGGTTTTCCACCATGACCTTGCAACGCTTTGGACTTTCCACAGGTTCTTTATTACCCTGTTCTGTGGAAGTTCTTCCCCCCTCCTGGCTGGTGGCCCTGGGTTGCTCTTGCTCCAAAGGAATTCATTGCCCAATGTCCAACGTTTGGTTGAAATGACATCATTCCTGAGGTGCTATTTAGAATTATTGCTCTCCAGACCTCCTCCATGTCCCTTTTGCAATCCCTTCTTCCAGCAAAGTCAGGCACTCCCATGGTGCCAGGAGAGTGGCCTAAAATCCCTGTGTCACTTCCACACCAGGAGCTTCCCAGAGCACCTTTGCTCTGCCCTCACCCTAGGGCTGAAAAATAAAATAAAATAAAATAAAATAAAATAAAAAATAATAATAAAAAAAAAAGGGCTCCAGTTCAACATTTCATCTTCTTAATAAACACTGGCTAATAACAACTACAGGAAAAATAATCCCGTCTTCTGGGCCTCCTCCAGATGACATAAAGCTCATGGATTTCTGGACCAGGCTCGAGAAACCGTTTGCAAACTTCTGTTTGATCATAAATCAAGGCCAGTAATGACCTTCTTTTTTTTTTTTTTTTTTTTTTTGGTGAAAACAGCCCCAGACTCCAACACGGGCCTCGCTCGGAGCCCTGGAATTCCAGCAGGCTCCACTTCCATCAGGGCACCCGTGACAGCTCCTGGAAGGTGAATCCCGACTGGCACCACTTTTTAAAGGCTGTTCTATGTGACCCTGGACAGGCTCCTTATCTCTCTGCCTT
Organism: Lepidothrix coronata; assembly: GCF_001604755.1. Lineage (NCBI taxonomy): Eukaryota > Metazoa > Chordata > Aves > Passeriformes > Pipridae > Lepidothrix > Lepidothrix coronata. The sequence continues at coordinate 291,908 of NW_016690507.1, read as the reverse complement.
TCCATGGCTCTTCCAGGCCCTTTCCAGCTCTTTATTCCTGGTCCTGCTGGCTGCCCTTCCCTGTGGGATCTCTGCCCCCTCACACAGCTCAGGGAGAAGCCAAGAGCAATGGGAATTCATTGGGAAGTGCTGCTGGAAGCCTGGTCAGGGGCAGGTTGGGTCAGATCCAAAGCAGGTCCTGCAAAGAAAACATTCTTTCCACTTCAAGCTTTCTCCCTGCCCTGAAACCAGCCTGGTTCAGGCACCCAACTCCTTCTTGCTCTGCATCACCCCCCCCCAGACATCCCAAATATTGAAGGGTTGGGGGGTCTTAAATCCAGTGTGAGGGAGTCCCAGGAACCAGGTTGGGGCGGGAGGATCCCTCCTGAGGAACAAGCTGGGAAACTGCGTGGCAAAAGGGAGAGTTTTTATCCCAGGAACACTCCTAAACATCAGTGGCACAGAGGGGAACCTCCTTCCCAGCCCAGAGGGGCAAATCCAGCACGTCTGAAGCCCTCTGGGTTTAGGGAGCTGCTGGAATAATGAACTGAAACGTTCCCTCTGGGCAAACACCATAAAAACCTGGGACCCCACGGTCTCCAGATCTTTCCACCCTCCAGTTGGATGACATTCCACCAGCGGGCTGGGTACATTTCCAAGGAACTCCTGACTTCTGGGAAGGTGTTACACAACCACACTGCAGCCATTCATGAGTTCAGCACTGGCCTGGTTCCCCCCTTCAAACCCACAACACTCCGCAAAGAAAACATTCTTTCCACTTCAAGCTTTCTCCCTGCCCTGATGAAACCAGCCCAGTTCAGGCACCCAACTCCTTCTTGCTCTGCATCACCCCCCCCACAGACATCCCCAATTTTGAAGGGTTCCCATGATGGAAACAAATAAAACGTTTGGTTTCCCTCAGTTCTAGATCTGGTTTGGTTTTTCAGGCAAGAAATAAAGTTGATATCACCAGACATCCCCGTAGCTGCTGCAGGGAAAGGATAAAATTCCTTGCACTCCTTGTTTTCTAAACTTTTAATATTTCCAACGAGAAGAGGGGGAATTCTTGTGTTTAACATCAAAAGGAGCTGAGAACTGAAAGCCAGAGGGGGAAAATTCTGGAGAGCTGGAGGCCAGAACATTCAGTGGTTCGTATTCCAGACCTTTTCCTGGATGCAGGTGTTTAGTCCAGCAGGAACCTGAGCCCCTCCTGTAAGTCCTGGAGCCACATTCTAAGGCCAAACACACCTTGCACCTTCAGATCAACCCCCAGATCCAACCCCAAATGTTGGGTTCCTGACATCACTCCATTTTTAAGGCAAGTGCCAAATAAACAGACTTCTCCCACAGCAGGAAGAAGGATTTGCTTGGAAGGATTTACTTTAGATGCAGAGAATCTAAAGTAGATTCTTATTAGATTTTGTTATTCTTAAACAAAAAAAAAAAAAAGCAAAGAAAAAGCCAGGGGTGGGACTGAAAAAAAAAATACTGGGATTTTTCAAGTGGTTTGTTCTGTTCTGACACAAACCCAAGCTCCTGCTCCAAAAAATTCCAAGCAGGGGTGCTCTGAGGAGAAATCAAGCTGCCACCACCTCAGGGGCGACGCTGCCAACGCTCCGAGGATTCCTAAATTTCGAGGAGACACCTGAAAACTCACCACTTTTCCTTTTTTCCCCCACCAACCTGAGGAAGTTCAGACACACCCCGAGCCCTTTGTGAAGGCCTGGCTTTTCCATTATGCTCAATCACCTCCATCTGCCCAGGAGAAGTGCCAGGAATTCGACCAAACATGGAAAACCGAGACCTTCAACATGTTGTTTTTATGCTCAGATACAACAACATCTGGTTTGGAGAGATCCCATTTAAAGAAACGTCGGTGCCCCTTTAGAAAATGAGTGGTTTTTAACAAATCTCCTCCTTCCAGATTTAATAGGTCACAGATACTCTCAAATATCTTCCTGAATATACCCGTGAATTCCAGAGAATTTGGTTTTTTGCTGAGATTTTAGAAACTCTGCCTTTTTCTAGTGCTCTTTAACTTTTGGGGCCAGTTAAAGAGGAGTAGATCACTTCATGGGGTACTTCTGCAACCTTAAAAACCTGCCTAAAGCCACGAGTTCTGTTCATAAAATGACAATTCCCTCCATTAATTCCTTGAATCCAGACCCTGTGCTAACGTGGCCTTGTTTGGGATGAACACACACTTCAGCTGTTTTCAAGGAAGGGGAGTTAGGGAGGATTTAAAGACATTTCTGAGGGGAAAGATTTCGAATTTTATACCAACATACCGTGTTTTAAATTATTATTTTCATATTAAATATTTATAATAACAGCTTAACACTAAGAATCCATATTAAATTACGTTTTAACAAGTTTATTGGCTTTTTGGTGCTTAGTGAAACAGCGAGTTCCATTTCCTGGCTTTCATATATCGATGTCATCTTTTAATGTCCCTCATCACCTTAATTTCCAAGGACCTTTTCCATTCCAGACCACTGGAGAAATGTCAAAATCTTCTCCTCCTTTTCCTTCACTGCTCCAAGTGACATCTCCATGCCTTGTTTTGGGAACACTTTATGCAGCCACAGCTGAACCTGCAGGTGAATCAGTTCAAACAGAATTATCCCAGGAAAATTCTTTGACCAGTAGTTAAAGCTCTTTCTTTTTCCTGAGTTTTCTCTACTTCACTGCTCATATCCCTGAAATCAAAGCTGGATTTGCATTTCCCTGTTTATACCCCTGAAACCAAGGCTGGATTTGCATTTCCCATTGCACTTCAATTCTGGCACCTTCAAGAAATTCTTCAATTTCCAGAATAATTCTTACATTTCCAGGATAATTCTTACATTTCCAGGATGACACCTTCCTGAGGTGTTTTTAGCTGGTGAAAAAAGGGCTTTTTTTACATTACAGGCCTTTGTAAAAACGACCACTTGGCATCACAGCACTTGAGATCTTTTCAAAACCACCTGCCAAGAAACACAAGTGTTAAAACTGAAGTCTATAAACTTATAAATTTAAAAAAATAGGGGCTTTCCCCCCCAGTTTTCCCCAGGACAACCCTTTTTTCCCAGCGCTCTCGTCCCGATCCCATCCCTGCTGTGCTGGAATTCAATCCTTACTGACATTAAGGATTAATAAACTGCAGATCCTTAAATTAATAAACTGCATTATAATCCAGAGCATCTCAGGGCCGGGCCTTTTAATCCCACGAGAGCCCAATAAACCCCTCAGTGTTTACTCTGAGGGATTTGATGCTCCCCTTGTTCCACGGAGGCATTTTTTGGGAGTTGGGCCCGTTTTTTGGGAGCTAGGCTCGTTTTTTGGGAGCTGGGCCTGTTTTTTGGGAGCTGGGCTCATTTTCTGGGAGCTGGGCCTGTTTTTTGGGAGCTGGGCTCATTTTTTGGGAGCTGGGCTCGTTTTCTGGGAGCTGGGCCCTCACGGCATCTGCCTCATTAACCACTAATTAGCGAAGATTCAGCAGAATAAACAAAAATCCCTCCCTGAGCCCCTTTTCCACGGGCCCAGCCCTGCAGGATTTGCTGCTCCAAAGGCTCGGGATGGAACAAAACCCCAGCCAGGCCCAGCTCTCCCTGTCCCGCCACTGCCACGGACATTCCAAGGGGGAAAAAACCCAGGGAGAGATGATGAAATTCTGGGAAAAGCTCCATTTTCGTCTTTATTAGCACATTTTCCAAGACCCGGGGAGCTTTTTAGGGATTACAGGGGGATGAAGGAAGCTCTGGGAATGTTGGGATGGCGGCAGATATTCCCAAACAAAAGGCCAACGTGTGTTGCTACGATCCCAAGTCAAGCTGTTCTTTGGATTGTTGTAGTATTTTTTTTCCCCAGCTCCTTTTTAGCTTTCCTTCTGTGTCCCTCTCGTGGTAACTGAGCAGAAGTGTCTCATCTGCAGTGGAATAACTTAATTCACAGCCTTCCAACCATTTTTTCCCTGCAGTTTCAGTGCTTTTTTTTTTTTTTTAAATAATAAAATAGATTTGCTTGAAATTTTGCCAGTATAAAAGAGAAATATTTTCTTATTAAAAAAAAAAAAAAAAACACATCAAACCAAAACCACCCAGGTATTCTTTTTATTTATTACTATTCAGGTGGGGTAGAAGTTTAAGGAATTTTCATCTGAAGATTTGTTTCCAAGGCCAGGATGGGGCTTGGAGCAACCTGGGATAGTGGAAGGTGTGGAAAGGTGTGAAAGGGGTGGAACTGGAGGAGCTTTAAGGTCCTTCCAACCCAAACCATCCTGAGATCCTCTAAGTTTTAAAACACTCCGAGCTCCTGGACATGAAATAAAAAGAGATGAAATAGAGAAGTGAGAGAAACAAGATTAAATGTGCAGAATAAACGTCCTGACTGCATTTCTTGCTCTATAATATCGATTTATTGCTGGCCCAACCCTTGCTCAGCTGGGATGTTGAACATTCCCAGAGCTCCTTCCTCCACATCTGGGCTCTGGTCCCCCCTGATTTCCCTCTTCCACACTTTCCGCTATCCCAGGTTGCTCCAAGCCCCGTCCTGGCCATGGAAACAAGCCTCCAAATGAAAATTCCTTAAAATTTCCCCTCACGTGCACGGTGATAAATGGAAGAGCAAAGAATAACTGTGTTGGGATTTTTTTTTTAATAAAAAAAAATTATCTTCTATATCGACAAAATTTCAATCAAATCTATTTTATTATTAAAAAAAACCAAAAAAGCCCTGAAACTGCGGGAATAAAAATTGGAAGGCTGTGAATTAGTTATTCCACTGCGGATTGGCTGCGACCCCCGTCACTCAAAACTAAGCCCCACCTCCCGCCTGTGTGGGCTGGGCCCAACCACCTCGAAGACCAATTGGCTGCCTCATCTGTCATTCAGAACCAAGCCCCGCCTCCCGCCTGTGTGGGCGGGGCCCACCCACCTCGAAGACCAATTGGCTGCCGCACCTGTCATTCAGAACCAAGCCCCGCCTCCCGCCTGTGTGGGCGGGGCCCACCCAC
>NW_016690507.1:285027-286684 GCF_001604755.1 Lepidothrix coronata | reverse complement strand
AAAAACGCTGAAAAACTCGTCCATATTTTTAAAAAAACTCCCACTTTTCTGCGTTTTAAAGACGGTGGAAAGCTCAGTTTCGTTACACTCGCCTTGTCCCATTATTAACAAGCAAGTGCTCGCACATTATCCACGTGTTAAGGGCTGAGTTTAAAGAGGAGTTGAAAGTTTTAGGTGAGTTTTTTTTTTTTTATCGCGGAGCCGATTTTTTTCGGTCGCCTTTTGCTCGCCAAATTTGTGGCATCGGGGGCTGCGAGAGGAGCCAAGGGGGCGGCAGAGCCAGCCCTGGGGATCCCCAGGACTGGAGGGGTTTTTATCCTGTCCTGGGGGTTTATCCCGGGACAAAGTGAGTCACTTTGGGTGTCTGAGAGCGCTCGGTGACATCCTGGGTGGTGTCACAGGATGTGCTCAGGGCAGTGTGTTCAGAAGGCAGAGCTTGGGCTGTTTGTTTATTTTCTTTTGCGTTCGCGTTTGGGTGGAATTTCTCCACTTTTGAGCGTTGAGAGATCAGAATTATTTAGCACCGGCAGTGAAGATCCTGTCTGTGTACAGACTGTACATGAATCGATTTAAATTTTTTCATAAAACCTCAAGTTTTTAAAGCTTTAATGGTTTGTGATCACTCCAGAGCTCCCCAGTAGAGAACATATGGCCAGCAAAAGGAGAAAAACCACCCCAAAATAAGCCCCATAAGCTAAAAGACCAGACAAGAGGATTAATAATTGGTCTTTTTTTTTTCTTTCTTTCTTTCTTTTTGTCTAAACATGTTTGAAAAGCCTTTGAAGTGAAAAGGGAAAAAAAAAAAAGTCCTAAAAGATCTGGAGAGCACATTCAGGTGCTGGTGTGTCTGGCAAAAAGGATTTTATGGTTGTTTTTTCCCTTTTAATCTATTTCTGCAAACTCTTGTGATCATCCTGCTCCTCAGTTTGACTTTAGAAACGTGGGTTTTTGGGGAGGGCGTGGAGGGAGAAGGGATTTATTGCAAGGAGGCCCTCTCAGAAGTGGAATAAGAATCGTTTCCTCCTGAGCTGGAGTCAAACAAACCCCCGGGATCTGCTCAGACTTGCCCTTTCAGAGGCCTCACGGGTGATAAGATCAGAAATTAGGTGTGTTTGGTGTTTGTTTTTTGTTGTTTTTTTTAAAGGTTCTGGGGGAAATTTTGCTGCCTTCAACAAAATTAACTGAAGCTTGTTGTGCCTTTTGGCAGGGGGACTATTAAATGATGGCTTCCAAACTGATCACATTTTCCTTAATTAAATATTATTCCTGTGATTATAATTAAAGCTAATTAAATAAATAGGTGAAGCTGCTGAAGGTGTAAACTTCTACTCTGCTGTTTCATGTCCTGGTGTTTAAAAAAAAAAAAAAAGTAGTTGAGCAGTGCAGGGCACCTGATTTTTTTTATTTATTTTTTTTTTTTAGGGAAATGTGATGGATTAGTCTCTAAAAACTTAGTTTATTTAGTTAATAAAGTTTATTTTGTATATTTAATTAATAGTTTAAGAGGCTGTTAAAGTTGATTAGTGTCCAATGGACAAAAGATAAAGGGCAGGCATTCTCTGCTGGGTTCAATTCAGGAAACTGCATTCCCATTGTTTCCCTCTGGTGAAATATAAGAATGGATTTGCCTGAATGTTTTAAGGGAAATTTAAAGGTT
>NW_016690507.1:256811-285017 GCF_001604755.1 Lepidothrix coronata | reverse complement strand
AAAAAAAAAAAAAAAAAAAAAAAAAAAAGTAGTTGAGCAGTGCAGGGCACCTGATTTTTTTTATTTATTTTTTTTTTTTAGGGAAATGTGATGGATTAGTCTCTAAAAACTTAGTTTATTTAGTTAATAAAGTTTATTTTGTATATTTAATTAATAGTTTAAGAGGCTGTTAAAGTTGGTTAGTGTCCAATGGACAAAAGATAAAGGGCAGGCATTCTCTGCTGGTTTTAATTCAGGAAACTGCATTCCCATTGTTTCCCTCTGGTGAAATATAAGAATGGATTTGCCTGAATGTTTTAAGGGAAATTTAAAGGTTGCCCAGAGAAGCTGTGGCTGCTCCATCCCTGGGAGGGTCCAAGGCCAGCTTGGAGCAACCTGGGCCAGTGGAAAGTGCCCCTGCCCGTGGCAGGGGGTGGGACTTGTTGATCTTTTAGGTTTTTCCAACCCAACCCAGTCTCTAGTTCCCCGAAATTCTCATTTCTGCCTCGTTTTCCCCCTCCTGAGCCAAGGCCTGTCCCAGCAATGCCCCCGGTGTGGATGTGGGAGCTGAAGCTGCTGGAGTTGGTTGAAGGAAGCTGGGGCAGCCCTCAGGTTTTTGTTTTTTTTTTTGGTCTAGACTCTGGAGGCTGGGTTTGATTTCCAGCCCTAACAAAGCCCTTTTTTGTCTCAGCAAAATGACTTCTTGTTGCTCAGGTCCCATCTGGAAGCTGGGCCCAGGGTGGGGTGTGGGGGGAGAGTTCTCACTGAGAGCCACTTCCTCCTTTTGAAAGGGAAAGCAGATCAGCCTTCTGAGGGATTATCAGACCCTCCAGTAAATACTTCAGGGCCTCAGAGCAAAGAATCTACAAACAAGAACTCAGATTATCCACCCAAGTCCAAAAAAATGTGTGTTTTCCTAAGTATAATTCCAGGAGAATTCCCTGAATTGGGCCCAGCTGCAAACACATCCCCACGGCTGCTGGGGCTGAAGGCTCTGGTGCAAAAGCCCTTTTCCAGCCCAGCACCTCCTGAAGTGCAATTAGTTTTTCCTGTTCCAGCTTGAAATGCAGCACTTTCAGGTGGAAGTGCAGGAGGTGGATCCAGGTGTGCTCTCCTGGGCTGGGTGGGGTGTGTGAGCCAGGAGAGCCGGCGGGAATGGGGCTGGGAATGTTCTCTGGGCACTCACACCTGGGAATCCTGGGCTGGTTTGGGCTGGAAGGGACCTTAAAGCCCGTCCAGTCCCACACCTTCCACTCTCCCAGGCTGCTCCAGCCTGGCCTTGGACACTTCCAGGGATCCAGGAGCAGCCACAGCTTGGACTTTCTTGTCCCCCAACCACTATTCCAGAGGCCAGGAAAAGGATCAGGGAAGTCCCAGGGGTGGTTCTGTGGCACCTCAGCTTTGGAGCTGCTCAACTTGCTGTGCCAGAAGTTGCAGCCAACACTTGGAAAATAGAGAAGTTCCCCCCCCCTTCCCTCCCTCTCACACACACACACAAACCAGTTCCTGCTGCCAGATTTTTAATCCTGTGCACATAAAGTGACATCACAGGAGGGTTGGGAACAAGCACTTCCTCCTTGGGAGCCTGCCAGGGCCTCTGGCTGCCGCTGGATCTTCCCAGGACAGGTGACATCAGTGACATCAGTGACATCATCCCTGCCCAGCTGAGGGCAGGAGCTCGCCAGGGGATCACCAGCACGGTCACCTCGTGCACAGCCACAAGGAACTCGCAGCTATTTCTTCATTTTCTGCCCTAAAAAGGAAAAAAAAAAAAGCAGAAACCCCTAAGAAAACCCAAGTTTTCCAATTGTATTCCGGTTCAGGGAATCCCAGGTTTTTAGGAGCACCCAAGAAATGTATTAAATGTATTGAAAAGACCAATTAAATTTGTCAGCTGGCGTGTGTTCATAGTGTCTCTGGAACAGAAAAATGCACCTGTTTTGGGGTAGAAAAAAACAGAATAGAGAAATGTGCCTGTTTCAGGACAGAGAAAGCCTGGTAGTGCTGCTGCTTCTGAGAAATTCAGCTGAGCTTAAAGCTTCAGAATTCCACCTGTTTCACGCTCAGTCATGAAGCTGTTGCCCTGTTTTATGAGATGGCACTATCAATTTTAAGTGGATATATCCATTTAAATGGATATTTGTCTCCTCACACTGGTGGCTTGTGCTGCTGCTGCTGCACCTCCTTCAGTGGGTTTTGTTTGGTTTTTTTTTTTTTCAATTCCTTTTTCCCCTCTGCTGATGGTTCCTCTTGGTTGATTCTCTCTGTTCAAAGCCATCCATAAAAAGAGCATTTAACTGTTTTACAAACTCACCTCATTTCATCTGTAGGTAACAAAACTGAACCCAGTCCAGTCCCCAGCTGCTGAGGGCAAGTGTGAAGTGGCTCCTGCTGGGTTTTAATTTTAACTCTGTTCAATTTTAATATTGAAACTGCCTGGCCTGGAACCCAAAGGAGACTTTCAGAGGAGTGAGGTGGTTTTGCTTCGCTTGGGAGCCTCAACAGCTTGAAAATGCTGCAGCAACTGTTTCAATCAGATTTTTATTTTTCTTTTGACTAAAGGTTTGGTGTTCTCACTGGGGACAGTTTGCTTTCAGATATCAGATAAATTGCATTAAATCTCAGTGCAAACCAGTTGTTAAAATGCTGTTTTCTCAGACAAAGGCCTGGAGTGATTGTTTTTATCCTCCCATTTGTAGATAAATCTCGTCCAACCAAACATATTTCTGAAACATTGGGAGGGGTAAATACACCTGAATTTGCTGTGATAGGGAAGTTACCTCAGCACTGATTTCATGTTAATGTTGTGTAATCACTGCTGTCACTGTGGTGATCCCTTTCCCACCTTTTCCCACTCAAAATTACCATGGATTGTGACATACTTAGCCCTCCTCAGGTTTGGTGGGATCTTGGCTGAACAAGCCCAAGAATAAAGTGTCAGAGCACAGTTTTTGGGGGGTGCTGAAGGTGCTGAAGCCCCTCATTGCTGGAATGAAACCAGGACACCTGGGAGGCCCAAGAGGCACCACCTGGCCTGGCCGTGCCAAAATCCAAGTGACATCCACACCCCTTTTGCTCCTTCCTGCTGGGAAATGTGCCCAAAAAAGGAGTTATTTTTACCAGGAGAGAGGCTGGGGGGGGAATGGGGGTGCAAAACTTGCTGACCCAGCACCAAATGGTGCAGAATTCCCTGATTCTGGCACTGGTGTGTCAACAACAACAGGAATAAGTGAGGGAAGTCCTGTACAGCAAAGATCCTGTTTTCAGGTGGATTCCTGAAATTAAAAAAAAAAAAAATAGGAGGGAAAAAAAAAAACCAAAAAAACAACAAAACCCCAGTGTTTGATCCTGCTGGAATATTGTTTAAATGGAATTCTGTTATGTAAGGCTGTGGAAAAATGGGACTGCAGCAAAGCAATCTCCTTTTGGCAACTTTTTTTTCCCCCCTCACTTATCAGTTGGAGAGTTTAACTAATCCCAGGAAGCAGGAGGTAATGGGGCAGGTATTGATTAGGAGTTATGTAAGGCTGTGGAAAAATGGGACTGCAGCAAAGCAATCTCCTTTTGGCAACTTTCCCCCCCCCCACTTATCAGCTGGAGTTTAAATAAATATTCCTGTAAAACAGGAGCTGATGGATTGAGTCCATAATGTGTGTTTTTCGGCTCTTAGGAACATTTTTCTTCCCTGTTGAGGGTTTTAAAGGAAACACAAGCGTTTGCTGGGAGGAGCAGGGGTGGTTTTCCTTGGCTTTGTGGTGGTTTGGGGGCAGAACTGGAGCTCTGAGCTGTGTTCCAGGTGAATGGTCCCGATGGGATCCTGCAGAACGGGGCTGTGGATGAGAACGTGGCCAAGACCAGCCAGCTCCTGGCAGAGCTCAACTTTGAGGAGGATGAGGAGGACACCTACTACACCAAGGATCTCCCTGTGCATGCCTGCAGGTAAAACCCAGGCTTTATTCCCAGAGGGAAGGAGCATTTGGTGGGAATGAAGGGGGGATTTGGGCATTTTGAGACCCTCTGAGCTCCTGGACAGACTTAGAGCTGCCACATCCACTCCTGGTCAGCTCTGAACTCCCTGGGGGAATAAAGACAAGGATCAGTCAATCCCAGGGATGGCAGTGGTGGGAGGGTCAGCTCTGAACTCCCTGAGGGAATAAAGACAAGGATCAGCCACCCCAAGGATGGCAGTGGTGGGAGGGTCAGCTCTGAACTCCCTGAGGGAATAAAGACAAGGATCAGCCACCCCAGGGATGGCAGTGGTGGGAGGGTCAGCTCTGAACTCCCTGAGGGAATAAAGACAAGGATCAGCCACCCCAGGGATGGCAGTGGTGGGAAGTATTAAAATATTTGTGCCTCAGAACAGAAGCTTGGCTCGTGTCCCATGCCCTTCCCACCCCTCGTGTTCCCCAGTCTTCACTTCCCCTTATTTTTGGGCACTGCTGAATGGCTTAGATCTCATATTGGAATTTTCCTGGGAGCAATCACCCAATCACTTCCTGGTTCTTTCCTCCTGAACTCCAGTTACTGTGGGATCCACGACCCTGCCTGTGTGGTTTACTGCAACACCAGCAAGAAGTGGTTCTGTAACGGGCGTGGGAACACCTCGGGCAGGTAAGGGGTGACAGGAGGGGAATCTTGGGACAATTCCGGGTTTAGGGGGTTTGTTTGGAAGTGTCGTGGTGGCTGCCACTTACTCAGGACACTAAACTACCTCAAAACACCCACACACTGAGGAACCAGTGGTGGTGGGTGAAAAGAGCCACAATAAATAGATTTTATTTGTGCCTTTAATCAATTCAGTCGGGACTAAACGTGACTTTCCCACGAACTGGCTACAAATGCATCTCCTCTCTTGGTTTCAGCCACATTGTGAACCACCTGGTGAGAGCCAAGTGCAAAGAGGTGACTCTGCACAAGGATGGACCTCTGGGGGAGACCGTCCTGGAATGCTACAACTGTGGCTGTCGGAACGTCTTCCTCCTGGGCTTCATCCCAGCCAAGGCGGACTCCGTGGTTGTTCTGCTGTGCAGGTGAGAGGAGGCCTCTGCTGCCACCTTTGTGCTTTCTGAAGGGCAGCTCTTGGCCTTCATTTTGCACCAAAATACCTTTTATGCTCTTGTTTTGCCACCCCTTTTTCCTTGGGATGGTCGTAGAGACTTCAGGGTTGCAAGCAGGTAATGCAGGGAAGGAAAGTTCTGTCATGCTGGGCAAATATTGGAGTTTTATAGAGAAATATTTCTCCCAAAGGAAGGATTCCTTGGTGGGAGAAAGGTGGGGGTTTTTACCCCTTTTTACCCCTTTTTTACCTGAGATTTTTCAGCTTTGGAAGAGGAACAGACCAGTCCAGGAAGTTACTCTGGAGTAGTGACTCTTCCACAGGGTGTTTTTCCTCTCAGCTCATGGAACCATTGGAGACAGCAGTAAATCAGGAATTGTTCTCTGACAGGTCCAGTCAGGTTTTATAACTGTATTTTAATTCAGTGCTGTCACTGAGCTTGTATTTGACAGTGGCCAGTGTGTTTCTGTGGAATGAGTCCTACTTGTTTAAGCAGCAGATGGGAAGTAATCCCATTTTCTGCTATAATGGACTGTAACCACTCCCAAGGGTGTCATGTTTGACATTTTAGATGCAGACATTTTCAGCCCTAGAAACACCCAACCAACACTTCTTACAACACTGACCCTTCCCAGTGTTGAAACAACAAACACAAGAGCTAAAAAACTTAATTTTCACAGCAGACTGGGGGGGTTGTTTTGCCTTTTTTTCCCCCCCCCTTTTAACCGAGATATTTGAGTTGTTTCAGGAGCCACACACCAAACCCAGTTTTACTCCTTACATGTGTGTAATCATTAATTTTTTTCCCTTGTTTTGGTCGTGCAGGCAGCCCTGTGCCAGCCAGAGCAGCCTGAAGGACATCAACTGGGACAGTTCCCAGTGGCAGCCCCTCATCCAGGATCGCTGCTTCCTCTCCTGGCTGGTGAAGATCCCGTCGGAGCAGGAGCAGCTCCGGGCCCGCCAGATCACGGCCCAGCAGATCAACAAGCTGGAGGAGCTCTGGAAGGTACCTGCTGCTCCTCAAACACGGCTCAGCTCTTCCCAAAGTGCCAATTCCGGGGTGCTGGGAAGGAGGGAAAAGATTTTTGACCACTGGGTAAGGCAGGGAAATACTGAGATCACACCCCTGGACAATGGGAATTGCCAGAGGGTTCAGGGATTTGTTGTTCAGAGTGGGAAAGCTTCACCTTTAGGTTCTTCAGCCATCTGAAAAAGCAGCTTTCCCCATATCAAGTCTTCCCACGGGTTTCTGCTTTAGGTGTTGAGCAGCTGGGCTGTTAATCATTATTTTTTGAGGGGTTTCTCTGTACACCCCTTAGAGCAGGACAGGCCTGGCTGGACTTAATGGAATGCCTTGGTGTAGCTTTTACACCTTGGTGCAACTCCCTGTGGTACCAAGGCACAAATCCTGGTGTCACTTCTTTATCCTTCAGGCTTTGAAACGAAACACCTGTGCTTTAAATTCCAGGAAAATCCATCTGCAACCCTGGAGGACTTGGAAAAGCCTGGTGTGGATGAAGAACCACAGCACGTCCTGCTTAGATACGAAGATGCTTATCAATACCAAAATATATTTGGTCCTCTAGTCAAGCTTGAGGCAGATTATGACAAGAAACTCAAGGAATCTCAGGTAATTTGCTTGGAAATTTGCCTGTTTGAGGGGTTTTCTGACCAGTCCTCTGGTGTCAAACTCAGGGTCACTGTTAGAGCACTGAAGGAAGCCTTAAGTGGAATAAATATCTTAATTACTGGGATGTAATATCAGTGGGAGAGGAAAGAAAAATCCTCCAACTGAGATTTTTCTTTTTTTAAGAGCTCGAAACACTTGGGAGCTTCCATGTTTTTTGTGTTGGAAGTTTTTCTTTCCAAGAACAATGTTCTGTCCCGGAGCTGCAACCTGAGCTCCCCCCCTGTGTGTTGTTCCCCTGGTGACCTGCAGGACCTCGGTGGGACCTGCCAGTGAAACCTGAGTTCTGTGAGGTCATGGAAGCACTTCGGGAGCGTTGGGGAGGTGGAGGAGAGAATAACCCAGGTGCTGATTAGGGCTTTGTTTCTCACAACTCCCTTTTGTGGAACAGAATTAACCTCCTGCAGATGGTGGCAGCTCAGTCCAGAGCAAGAAATCCAGATTTCTGTGACACTGGAACGCCAGGTTTTGGTGTTTTGAAGCACAGTTGGCAAACAGCTCTTTAAGAACACAATAAACAGCTCTTTAAGAACACAATAAACAGCTCTTTAAGAACACAATAAACAGCTCTTTAAGAACACAAAAAACAGCTCTTTAAGAACATAATAAATGCCTTTTTTTTTTTTTTCTTTTACCCTTAGACCCAAGATAACATCACAGTCAGATGGGACCTGGGCTTGAACAAGAAGAGAATTGCTTATTTCACTTTGCCAAAGACTGACTCAGGTAATGACAACTGGATTGTTTTGTGGGGGGTTTTTTGTACCCGGTGAAAAAAAAAATCAATGTTTGAAGAACCGTGAGGATCTGACCTGGGACAGCAGGTAGTTCTTGAAGGGTTTCTGTGGTGGGAGATGGTTGCTGAGAGCCTTTTTTTCCCCTTCCTTTGCAGACATGAGGCTCATGCAAGGAGATGAGATCTGCCTGAGGTACAAAGGAGACCTGGCCCCGCTGTGGAAGGGAATTGGTCACGTTATCAAAGTTCCTGATAGTATCCTTTACTTAAATAAAGCTCAGCCTGGAGCTGCAGCCTCTCCAAGAAGCCATTAAATAAGTCCAGAAGTAATTCTGAGATAATTTCAATTTGTCCTGGGGGGATGTTGCTGTCAAAAAAAAAAAAAAATGACCGGAATTGGGGAAAATAAAATTCAAATTGTTGCTATAAATTACTACTTAACGAGGTTCTACAGATTATGGTGATGAGATTGCCATCGAGCTGAGGAGCAGCGTGGGAGCCCCTGTGGAAGTTACTCACAACTTCCAAGTGGATTTTGTATGGAAATCTACTTCCTTTGACAGGTATTGGGAAAACAGAACCTGGCACGTGGTTGGTGCAGGTTCCCTGTGTGGTTTTTTTTTTTCTCTTTGCCTCCAATGGGTGTTTTTGATCCAGAAAAATTCGTGTTACTTTGACACCAGCAATCAGAAATCTCAGTGTGTGGAGTGTGGGAACACCTGCTTCATAGAGCAACTAGATTTTTGACTAGAAATGGAATTACCTGAATGTCTTAAAATGGTCAGTTTTTCCCATTTTGAAGGCACTCTTAAGGTTTGCTGCAAATACATCAAAGGGGGGAATTCACCTTCTGTTATTAATACTTGAAATGTGAGAAGAAAAACAGTTTTGTAGTTCAGCTTCCTCTGTAGGGAAGTGGTGCCTGGTTTTAGTTGGCATTCCTGAGCTTGGAGTTGCTTTAACTGGTTAAAATTTCAAGGCATTTGGGGTCAAAGGGCTTCAGCCACATCTGTACTGCACTTTGTAAGTTGGCTTATTATCCTGTTATTAGGATATTAGAATTTCCTTTTATTAGTATATCCTAGTAGTAGTAGTAGCAATATATCCTATTCTTTATTATGAGTGCAATTTTTCTTCAAATCTTGCACCTAAAATCCCCGTCCCAGCTTCTGCCAAAGGCTGGTGTCCCTCTGCACCTTTTTCTGGTTCCTTTGTAATGTTCACATGGAGAAAAACAAGCTCTGTGTTCTGAGAGTGTAACTTTTTTGTCCCTTAACTCTCTTAGTAAGTCTTTTCCACTGCTCTCTTTTCCAAGAAGTGTAATTTCAATTTGTGCCCGCTGTCTGCCGAACCTTGGCAGGGGATGGTTGACTTGAGGTCATGCTGATCTCCCTGACTTATTTTTCATCCCTTCCCTCCTTTCAGGATGCAGAGTGCTCTCAAAACCTTTGCTGTGGATGAGACCTCAGTGTCTGGGTACATCTATCACAAGCTGCTGGGCCACGAGGTGGAAGATGTGATTATTAAATGCCAGTTGCCAAAGCGCTTCACAGCACAAGGACTTCCTGATCTCAACCACTCTCAGGTAGCCCCCTCTCCCCTTTGCTACGTGAAGGATTTAGGAATGGAGGTTAAACAACTTCAACATCCTGTGCATTGAATGCTAAATTAGCAATAAACCCCGTTTTTATAGGTTTATGCTGTGAAAACTGTCCTGCAGCGTCCTCTGAGCCTTATTCAGGGTCCCCCTGGCACTGGGAAAACAGTGACATCAGCCACCATCGTGTATCATCTGGCCAGACAGGGCAACGGGTAAGAACTGCTCTCTCCGAGTCTTGATGCACGAGGTGACTTTCTTAATGGAAGGAATCACCTTGATTTTAAACCCCAAACTCATTCCTATCATTTACTGCCATTTTCTGGGAAGGCTTGGGCCGGGCTCAGCAAATACCCTTCCCCAGCTTATTATTTTCAGAAGGGGGTGTCATTGCACGTTGTTTTACCACGAGTCTAGTGGAGAAAAATCTGCAGCTTCCTGAGCCTTGCTGGCTGGTGTTTCCCCAGGCCCGTGCTGGTGTGTGCCCCCAGCAACATCGCCGTGGACCAGCTCACCGAGAAGATCCACCAGACCGGGCTGAAGGTGGTGCGTCTGTGTGCCAAGAGCAGGGAGGCCATCGACTCCCCCGTGTCCTTCCTGGCACTGCACAACCAGATCAGGAACATGGACAGGTGAGGAACGAGCAGAACCCCCTGGTGTTGGTGCTGTGAGGGACACGACTGGTGGATGTTGTCGTAGCTCAGTTGTTTGCTTGACTTTGCTCTTCTGTACGCGTCACGATTAAATTATTAAAATTATTAAAAATTACTTTCCCTGTGATCCTACAAACAGTCAGGCCCTAAAGCAAAATTCCTGATTTGTTTATTTATTTTTTTTTGCAGCATGCCAGAGCTTCAGAAACTGCAGCAGCTCAAAGATGAGACTGGAGAGCTCTCATCTGCCGACGAGAAGCGTTACCGGGCGCTCAAACGCACCGCGGAGCGGGAGCTGCTCATGGTGAGGATCCCCGTGCTCTGCTCCCCCCTGACCTGAGCTGCAGCCTGCTGCTGGAGCTCAGAGCACCTTGGGGGCGTTCCTGGGCTGGGAGTTGGGTGACTGGTGCTGTGTTTGTGTCCCAGAACGCGGATGTGATCTGCTGCACCTGCGTGGGGGCCGGGGATCCCAGGCTGGCCAAGATGCAGTTCCGCTCCATCCTCATCGATGAGAGCACCCAGGCCACCGAGCCCGAGTGCATGGTGCCCGTTGTGCTGGGAGCAAAGCAGGTGAGCCCCTTGCATTCCAGCACAGAAGGAGTTTCTAAATCCAGCAGGCAGCACCAAGCAGTGACATTCCCCGTGTAGGCACGCAGGGATGCAGAATTCTTCCCTTTTCCTGAAAGGCACCTCCATGGTACAAACCTGAGCGACTCTGGGTCGTGTTAGTCCTGTCAGCTCTCGGTTTCCATGGCGTAATCTTTGCCTGGAACAGTTTCTGCTCTTGGAACAATCTGGAGGCTGAATAAGCTTTTATTTCCAAATGATCAGCTGCAAAGCGAGTTGGCACTAAAGGTTCCTAAGCCTTAGGTGAGACCTGAAGCTTATCACAAGCCAGACTGGGAAGTTACTAATACATCAGGCAATGGTTTGAGCTGACAGAGGGTGGGTTTAGATTGGATATTCGGGAGAAATTATTCCCTGTGAGAGTGAGGAGGCCCTGGCACAGGTTGCCCAGAGAAGCTGTGGCTGCCCCATCCCTGGAAGTGTCCAAGGCCAGGTTGGAGCAACCTGTGAGAGTGGAAGGTGTCCCTGCCCGTGGCAGGGAGTGGAACTGGATGATCTTTTAAGGTCCTTCCAACCCCAACCACCCTGTGATTCTATATATTTCAGTAGGACATTGCCACTGTTTTAAGCAAGTTTCAGAAAATAAACTTTCTCTACGCGCTCTTCTTCCCCACAGCTCATTCTGGTGGGTGACCACTGCCAGCTGGGGCCCGTGGTGATGTGCAAGAAAGCTGCCAAGGCTGGGCTGTCCCAGTCCCTGTTTGAGAGGCTGGTGGTGCTGGGGATCCGGCCCATCCGGCTCCAGGTGCAGTACCGGATGCATCCCGCCCTCAGCGCCTTCCCTTCCAACATCTTCTACGAGGGCTCGCTCCAGAACGGGGTCACTGCAGGTGAGCAGCCACTCTGCTCCCCCAGAGGCACTGGGGAGGTCAAAGACAGGCTTCTTTAACCTGGGTTATTCCTTTGGAATGAAAAGAGTTACCGCTGCCCCTAGTTTGAAGTATTTATTTATGGAAGTATCCGAGTGTTCCTGTTAACTTTGTTCCTCCTGCTGTTCTCCTGCTCCTCAGCTGACCGAGTGAAGAAAGGCTTTGACTTTCAGTGGCCACAGCCTGACAAACCAATGTTCTTCTACGTCACCCAAGGACAGGAGGAGATTGCCAGCTCAGGCACCTCTTACTTGAACAGGTAAATAAAACTCAGACGGGTAAAATAAAACTCCCCTCTGACATCCACACTCGTGTGCTGGGACACCAGGACTCAGGGCTGTTCACTCCCATGCTCTGCAGCAGTTCTGAGTTAATAAAACCTCAGGGGTAATTAATGACCAGTTGAAAAGGCCCGTGGGCCTCTTGAACAAAAGCTGCCGTGGAGGATGGTGCAGCCTGAGCTGCAGGTTGGGGTTGGTTTGCCCTGGGCTCCCTGTACAGTAAACCAGGAGAAAAAGGCACCAAGTGGGAGCAGTTCAGAGCTTAAGTGGGTTTGAATTGCTCTGTGGAGGAGTTTGTCTTCCTTCACTGGTTGTGTAAGGTTGTATAAGGGATGATAAAGTGCCTGATCTGTGGGATGAATAAACTGACTGCAGTTACAGCAGGAAATGCTGATCCAGTTGCATTTTGAAGCCAGAATTCCAGCTGCTCCTGAAGCAGAGCCCTGAATCTTGGATTTTTGTGGTGGCACAAAAGGGATGGGAATTTAAATTTTCTTTTTCCTACCCTTTTTTTCTGCACAGTCCAACTTCTTTGTCAAAGAAGGAGCTTAAACCACTTTGTTCCTCTTGGTTGTACATGTTTTGTTCATGTGCCTGGAAGGGAAACCAAGACCAAGCTCTGAAAAATAACTGCTGAGATATTTTTAATCCCAGTCTGCTTTCCTGAGCAGCATGTGCAAGACTGGAGACAGCAGAGCAGATTGTGCACAAACAAACAGCACAATAATTGGCTGATTGACATTAAAAACAGTTCTGCATTTGAAGCTTTGAGATAAAGCACCTGAAGGATCCGTTTGCACGGCAGGGTTGGGGTTGTTTTTGATGCTCTTGGTTATAAAAGCACACGTGGACATTTGACTCTACCAAAAGTTCCATTTGCTGTTCCAGGAAGTCCAGTTGTGTAATTCTGAGGAGGTGGAGGTGCACCTAAGGAGAAATTTGTGTCATTCTGAGACCTCTGAGATGTTGGGTTTGGCCTGTGTCCCTCTGGGGTGAGATCTGTGCGTTGCCTGAGTCGAGAGGTGACAGTGGGGAATGTTCCTGAGCTGAGTTAGTCTGAGCAGTGCAGAATTGATCTTTTTATTGGAGTGGCCTCACAGCATCCGTGTTCAATGTTTTTAGACCCATTAAGCTGCAAAAAATGAGACCTAATGTGTCTAATCCTCCTTGGATAATCCAACCTCTGTCCCCTCTAGGACGGAAGCTGCCAACGTGGAGAAAATCACCACGAAGCTGCTGAAGGCTGGTGCCAAACCAGACCAGATTGGCATCATCACTCCTTATGAAGGGCAGCGCTCCTACCTGGTGCAGTACATGCAGTTCAGTGGCTCCCTGCACACCAAGCTCTACCAGGTACAGATGAGAGCACAGAGAAGTCAGAAAAGCCTCACAAATATTTTCATTTTCAGTCCGTGTTGGATTTTTGCACTTTTTAGTTGACTGTGGTTAAAACAGAGCAGGGAGAGGAGTTTGGGAGGTGGTTGCAGGGGCCAGGGGAGCAGCTGAACAGGTAAAAGGAGGAAGCCCTGCTGAGATCTGTGTTGAAAGGAAGGGTCCTGAGGCCCAGAAGGGAGAGGCCACTGGGGCTCCAGCTGTGGAAAAGTTTGTGTTTTGGATAAAGAGACACACAGGAAAACAAGCTCTGTAAATTCTGATGATCATACTATTTATTTGCTTGGGAACATGTCCTCCCATCAGTGGGACTCCTCTACCAAACATCAGAATTAGTTGCTGCAAACAAGGCAATTATATGTTTAATCCAGTCTTGTTTTGCAATATTGGGAACTCGCTCAGTGTTTTCACTGAAGGGAAACTTGGTGGAGATACTTTTGCTCGTGCCAGGAATGATCTGTCCCTGTGATTCAGGTTTCTGGGAGCTGGGAGCAGCAGTGCTAATTTGGACCTCTCTTCCTGTGGGGTTTAGGAATACTCAGAATTCTCCCTGGCAGCATCCCAGCAAAGGGCTGATTCCCACAGTTTGGGGGAAATGGGAGGACCATAAAGCACTGAACACGACAGCAATTCCTCCTAAACTGAGGCTCTCTGTTCTCCTCCGGGGAAACTATTTCGTGACCAGTGGAATTACCAAATCATTCCTCATTCCAAAAGTAACATTTTTGTCCAGTGATGGCAGGGTTAGTGCGTGGCCAGCACGTCTGGCAGTGCCTGTTGGTGGCAGAACTGTTTGGCTTCCGTGATTTACGTGTTTTCCTCCGTTGCAGGAAGTGGAAATTGCGAGTGTGGATGCCTTCCAGGGCAGGGAGAAGGACTTCATTATCCTTTCCTGTGTGAGGGCCAACGAACACCAGGGGATTGGGTTCCTCAATGACCCCAGGAGGCTCAACGTGGCCCTTACCAGGGCGAGGTAAAGCGGGATTGGGCACGTGGAGGGAACCTGCAGGAAAGATGGAGAGAGACTTTGGACAGGGGCCTGCAGGGACAGGACAAGGTGGAATGGCTTCACTGACTGGTTAGGTGGAATACTGGGAAGAAATTCCTCCCTGGGAGGGTGGGGAGGCCCTGGCACAGGTTGCCCAGAGAAGCTGTGGCTGCCCCATCCCTGGGAGTGTCCAAGGCCAGGTTGGAGCAACCTGGGATAGTGGAAGGTGTCCCTGCCCATGGCAGGGGGTGGGATTGGATGGGCCTTAAGGCCCTTTTCAACCCAAACCATCCTGTGCCATCTCTCTCTGTTCCTCTCAGCCCAGACAGTGTTCCCATTTGGCATCAGTAGTTTTCAACCTGTGTCCTTCCCCTCTGTTCTCAGGACAGATCCCTTCCCTGCTTCTTTATCCCTTCCAAAAAACGTTTTTGGACCATTTTTGCTTCTAAGGGATTTGATTCCAAGACAGATGATGTGGAATCCAACACGATGTTGGTTGTCTCCCTTGTTTTCTGGGAGCTTTGGAACCCAGCAGGAGGTGGTGTTTGTTGGCACCCACTGACGTGTTGGGCAAGCCTGAAGGAGGAAGTTTGTGACTGTTGAGAAAGTGGCTGCAGCAACCTCCTTCCAGGTGTTTTGTCACGCTGTGGAAAACATCTGCTGTAAACAAACCAGTTGCACCTCCTGCTCTCTTGGCTGCTTCAGCTGAGAGATGGATTTGGAGGCTGCTCCACCATCAGTGTTTAATTTGATTCACAACATCGATTGATTTTTAACAAACTTAACTCGAGCTCCTCTGCTGCTGCACACAGGTATGGAGTAATTATTGTGGGGAACCCCAAAGCCCTGTCTAAGCAGCCACTCTGGAATCACCTCCTGAATTACTACAAGGAGCAGAAGGTGCTGGTGGAGGGACCACTGAACAACCTCCGGGAGAGCCTCATGCAGTTCAGCAAACCCCGCAAGCTCGTCAACACCATCAACCCCGTGAGTGAGCCCTGCTGCCCCTCGGGGCTGGCACAGGGGACACTTGGGGGTCTATTGATTCATTATCAGTTGCAAATGGGTGGAATGAACAGTCCCCAGCACAGCCCCACACCCCTGGAACTCTCCGTGGCCTGGTTGGTGGGGTGGGACCCCGGGAAGCGGCTACTTCAGCCGTCCCTAGGTTGGAATTTTGGGGGGTTTTTAACTGCACAGTTTCCTGAGGGGGTGAGTTCTGAGGTGAATGAAGCATAAAGGAACTGCTCTGTGTAGAAGGGGCAAGCTCATGAGGCAGGTGAACTTCACAGCATTGCATCAAACCCTCAACCTGCAAGTTTTATAATTGATTCTTTAACTTAAAATAAGGAGTTGTTGGGGGGGAGCTTGTCAGCCCTCACAGGGCAGTGGTGTGAGTAGAACAAGGGGAAAAACTATCACCAGGGCCTTCAAATAGGCTGAAAACCCATCAAATGTTTCACACTTGGAGGGAGGCTGCCTGTAAAATCTGAACTCCTCGTGGTCAAGCTGCAGCTGAAATAATAACCAGAGGTTTTCCATGTCTTGGGACTAATTCATTTCCTCAACACTTGCAAACTGGACGTGATCTGTGGGGTTTTACTGGGGTTTTATTTCACTGAGGTTGCAGGGCAGAGTTTTCAAGGCAGAGGCTTTGTCTAACTCCCCTAATCCTTGCAGGGTGCCCGTTTCATGACCACTGCCATGTATGATGCACGTGAGGCCATTATTCCAGGATCTGTCTATGACAGGAGCAGTCAAGGTAAAGGAAATTATCAAAATTAGCACCTTTATAGATTGATTTTGTTTGTTTGTTTGTTTGGTTTTTCCCCCTAACTGGTCCTTGAGGTGGTGTGGTATTTTACACACTTTAAGCTTTTAAATGTTACAAGAGCCACTACAGAAAAATATGGAGTTTTAGGACTGAAAATGTTCATAATCTGCCTGGTTTTTGCTCTCTGTGTATATAGAACCCCTACCAGTCTAACTGGATGTCTGAAAAATGAGGGGGAAAAAGGGAGCGTGTGAAGCATTTCAGGAATCTCAGATGGTTCTGTGGCAGAGTAACTGTGGGAATGAACATGTGTTAGATGAGCTTATGGAATTTTCAAGCGTGGAATAAACAGTGAACCAGAAATACTGGTGCTTCCTGGCCTGTCCTTACCATTTCTGGTTCATCCTGCTCACGAGCCTGATAATAAAAAGCAGGGCTATAAATTGATTTTTAAATATTCAGGATCACTTCTCCTCCTCCTTCCTCCTCTGCAGGGCGCCCATCCAACATGTACTTCCAAACCCACGACCAGATTGGGATGATCAGTGCTGGCCCCAGCCACGTCACTGCCATGAACATTCCCATCCCCTTCAACCTGGTGATGCCCCCGATGCCACCCCCGGGATACTTCGGCCAGGCCAACGGACCCGCCGCAGGTACCGGGGCTGGGAGGGGGCAGAACCCCCCTTTCCGGGGCTGGGAGGGGGCAGAACCCCCCTTTCCAGGGCTGGGAGGGATCAAGGAACCTGTTTGCATGAGCCAAACTCCTCACTGCTGGTTGGGATCCAACCTTATTTGCAGGACGTGGGGCTCCCAAAGGAAAGACGGGTCGTGGCGGGCGCCAGAAAAACCGTTTTGGGATTCCCGGGACGAGTCAGTCCAACCTTCCCAACAGCCAAGCGAGCCAAGATGTGGTGTCCCAGCCTTTCTCCCAGGGCCCCCTGACTCAGGGCTATATCTCCATGAGTCAGCCTTCACAGATGAGTCAGCCTGGGCTCTCCCAACCAGAATTATCACAGGTAAGCAGCGTTGGGTGAGTAGTCTGGTCTGGTCTGACCTTTTCCTGGGATTTATGTTGGTGTCTGTGGGCAGGCACGTCCTTGTTCTGGCACTGGGGGAAATGAAACTGAAACCAATTCGTGCTCCTGCACTGACTCTCAGAGCACACTGGGGCAGAAAGGTGAAGTGCTGCATGTCCAGCCCTCAGCCTTAACAAAAAAGCAGGTTTCACTTCGTTCCATCCTTCTCTTTGCGAGCAGGACATTAACTACTTTTCAGAGCAGACAGGGAGAGGAAAACCCTCATCTCAGAGCTGGTCTCATTTCTAAGGGGTACTATATTTTGGCAGTAACTGTTTACATTTTAGAAGCAGAGTATCTAAGAGAGAGGGAGGGAGAGTCCCCGGCTCGGAGCCTTAACTTTGAGCCACCAAAACCCCCTTTTTGGCGCAAATTCCTCACCAAACCGGATTTTAAAAACCCAAGCAGACCCTCAGACTTTAACCTGGGCCCCCAGGTGTTCTAAAAGCTTCGTGAGGGAGCACCTGGGGGTGATGAGGAGCTTTACACAGCCTTTCCCTTCCAGGACAGTTACCTTGGTGATGAGTTTAAATCCCAGATTGACGTGGCGCTGTCACAGGACTCAACTTACCAGGGTGAACGTGCATATCAACATGGTGGAGTGACGGGACTGTCACAGTATTAGAGTGTAAGAACCTCGGGGGGTCCCTCCTCTGCTTCCTCCCCCTCCTCCAAGCTCCTGAAAGGTCTGTGTGAGCGGTGCTGTCCCTGACACAGCCCCCTTTTTGTCTCCTCGCTTCCAGGTTGAGGAAGAAGAGCTAAGCTTGCGTGGAGCTTAGTTCATCAGCATTTTATTCTGGGTAATAAAAAAAATAAAATAAAATGGATACCTGTTTTCCACTGCTAAAACTGAAGCACCACTGTGTGAGAGCAACAGGAGAAAGAAACCAACCAACGGAGAGAGAGAGAGAGAGAGAAAGAGAGAGAGAGAGAAAGAAAGGAGCGCGCGAGAGAGCCCACTGCTATAGCTCACTGAGACAAGGAGACCGCGGAGGAGAGAGAGCCCTGACGGACCTGCTGGCGCCTCGCTGGGAAGGAACTCACCCCAAAAGGAGTGGTCAGCTGAGTCCCTGCTCCCCCAGTCACCCCCACGCTCGAGAGAAGGGCCTTAAAAAACAAAAAAAAAAAAAAAAAAAAAAAAAAAAAACAAACAACAAAAACAAAAAAAATATTGTTTCAAACAAAACTTAAATTAGAGCACCGAACCTTGAGAACTTTTTCAGTGTGATTTAAAGTTGCAGCAATCAGCCTCTTCTTCCTACATTGGATAGCAGTTAGAGTGAGAGGAGCCTGCGCGCTCGGGCAGGAGGAGGGTTTCAAAGTGTTTTCTGTCTGCTTTAATTGGCTACTGTCTGGACTCTTACTCTGTGAAAAAAAACAAGCCTTTCTGTCAGATGAACTTCGTGCTTGATAAGGGGATTGGGGTTCCTGTGCCCTTCGGCCCCTGGAGGGAAGATGCAAAACAGAACCAGCCCCTGCTTTGGCCGCCGCAGATGTGGGGGAGAAGGAGCGGAACCCGGGGATTATTTTGGTGCGGAAGGAAAGACTCCACGGCTCCAGGTGGGACTCACGGGCAAAGCAGGCAGTTGGTGGAAGGTGGCCTCTGAGGAGCTGGGTTTAATTAGAGATAATGGGTCAGGCTTTGGTGAGGAGAGCAGGGAGGTGCCAGAGCCAGGTGTTGGCAAAGCAAACCCGGAGCAGCTTTTTTTTCAGGTGGTGGCCAGGGCCGTGCCATCCATGCTGGCTGACGAGTCAGGGCTGAGAACAGCACATTAAAGAGAAGCCATCCAATTTCTAAGTTGTACCCATGTCTTAACGAGTCGTGTGGGAACACTGGGAGCGTTTTATTTCTGTCTAAACCTTTCTAGGAACAGCAGAGAAGTGACAATTCCTGCAGAGCCCCCTTTTTTACCAGACCCCTGAATCAGACTGACCTCTACCTCCCAATTGGCCAAGAGCAGTAGAGAGTGATCCGCTAACCTGGCTGTTTTTCAAGTTGGAGATAAGTTAGCTTTATACTCAAAAGGGCTCCAAGTGTTTCTAGTCTTTTTTTTTTGGGGGGGGGAGAACTCAAAAATACCTCTCATATGAATGTACTTCGACGCCGTGAAAACCCCACTTTTTGTACCTGGGGGGGGGGGGCAGCCCTTCCATTCCTGTCCTTTCCGTGGGTTGTTGCCCCTGCTTTCACAACCTGTTCTTGCTGTAGTTTCCCCAGGGTGTCTCCCCCCCAGTACCCCAGGACACACGTTCACCCTTTGCCTTCGGTCCCGCCCCGACCGGAGTCCGAGAACTGCAAAAAAAACCAAACCCACAACCCCATTCTTTTCTCATCAAAAGCCTCCAGAGTTTAGACTTCTAAAAAAAAACACAAACAGTGAAAGAATGGAGACACAGGCCACCTTCCTTCCTCGTGGGATGGACTGTTTTATTTATTAACATTTGCCGAAGGGCTTTTTAATTTTTATTTTTTTTCCTTCCGTAGGCTGCATAGTTGGCGTAGACTTTTCTGATAGGTTTGAGCTGGACCCCTCTGTGCAACGCTATCCATGAGTAATGTAGCCCCCTCCTCTCCCCTCGCCCCTTTATTTCACTGCTGGGAATGCTTGGCCTCTGCTTTGTGCTGGTTTTTTCCTTTGTAGCGCAGTTAACTCTGAGTTTTACAAATCCAGACATCAGTGCTAGCACGGTGTTTAAAAAAAAAAACAACTCTCTTTTGATTTTTTTCTTCTTCTTTTTTTTTTTTTTTTGTCTCAGTTTGTTTTAAAACCTGTTTGTCATCAATAAAATATGAAAATAAACAGCTCTTGCATTCAAGGTGGCCCCTTAAGTTTCAATGAGGAAACCATGCAACGTTCATTAAAGCTTAGTCTGATTGTATAAACTTCAAGTTTATTACTTTTTTTAAACACAGACTAGTACAAAAGTGGTGGTGGTGGGGGGGTGTGCATAGCATGGGGGAGGGGGGGGTGAACAACTCAACTGGGAAAACTGGGAAATGCCCCAACCCTCTTCCCTGCTCCGAGCCCTGGGGGTGGTGCAGGGTGGGAGCCCCCAGGATTTGGGAAAGGCTGGACCTGGAGGGGCCCAGTCCAGCACTGCAGTAAACATGGACATGGCTTTTCCCTGGGGCACAGGGCTGGGGGCTCAGCAGAGCTGCTCCTGGGACCACCCTGGGGGGGTTTAGGCCAGGTCTGGGCACCACCCTGGGCATAAACTCCTTGTAGCTACTCCAGGGTGGCTCCAGTGCCTCCCTGGCTGCTGGAGGGGGACATTTGCCCTTCGTGGTGTTGGAGGAGCAGGTCAGGAGTCCCCTCTTGGCCCCAGCACAGGAACAAAACAATTAATACTTCAAGGTTTGGTTTGTTTGTTTTTTTTTTTTACTCTTGATCTCAAATCTAGGATTTAACACCCCGGAGTTAAGCCCCACTCTGAGCCCTTAGAACATCTTCAGTGGTTGAGGTGGGTTTCAGCAGGAGCAGGGCTGGGCTGGGCTTGCCCTGGAACTCTCAGGAAAACACAACTGGGTGGGAAAAGATTAGTAAAAGCTACACCTAAAAGTACCCGAGCTGCTCCGGTCTTGGTCTTCAGCTACACATTTTAGGGGGTGTTGTTAAGCAAAAAAACACCATCACAGGGGACCCCCACAGTGGTTAAACCCTCAGTGCTTGCCACGGGGGAGGGGAAAGGAGGTGGTAAAACTTCATCAGACCTCGAAGAAGACACAAAAAACAGCAGAGAAAATAAACAGAGGCCGCAGGGGCAGGTTCACAGTTCCAAAAAAAAAAAGAGAAAAAATTCAAGTCTAACTCGGACTCCTGTTCTGTTCCCACCCCTTACTCTAAAATAATTAAAAAAAACAAACCCTGAAAGTGGTGTCAGGAAAGCCCCACCTGAAGGGCTGGGGGTGGCTTTGAACATACACTCAGGAGCCAGGCCTGGGATTTAAACCTCGAGCTGCTGCTGGAAAACTCGGAGCCCACGCGCTGGGAAGTGGAAGAAAAGTGGTCAAGGAGGGGGGACGGGGCAGATTTGGGGCCCTGCTGCCCGGGGCTGCTCGTTAGGGGCGTTAAATACCACTACAGGGGCCTGGGGCCAAGCCAGAAAGCAACAAATAAACCCGAAATAACCCTAAAAATGCACAAGGGCCTGAGAGCTCTGCCCGTGCCTGGTGCTCGGCTGCCACCTGGGGGGGACACAGGGACAGAGGGACACGCGGGGACAGAGGGACACTCAGGGACAGAGGGACACGCGGGGACAGAGGGACACTCAGGGACAGAGGCCACCCCGGGCTCATCCATTTGCAAATGAGGTAAATTAATACTGACACAGCGGGTTGGGAGGGGAGAAGATGCCACCGACCCCCTGCCCGTGCCCACCCTCCACCACAGCCCCCCCCCCTCGGCCACAACTTCCATCCTGCAGCTCCCAGGGGGCTTTTTTGGGGCAAAACCTCCGTTGCATTTGGCCACCCACCCCCTCTGGCCCCCCAAGCCACCCTGTCACCATAAAACCAGCTCAGGGCTGAGCTCCCCCAGCCAGGGAGGAAACCTCGTGTGTCCCACCCCGGGCTCTGCCTCCCCCCCGGGGGTGGGATTTGGTCACCCAGAGCTCGTGCCCTCAGCACCAGTCACCTCCTCCCCTCTCGGGGACCCCCCAGCCCCATTTCACCCCCAAAAGCCGTTTATGCCCCGAGAAAGGTGCCGAGCCGAGGAACCCAAAGCAACAACAGCTCAGGGGGGGTCTGGGACTCACAGCCTGGTGCTGCCACCCCCTGTGGAACAGGGAATGGAAAACCAGCACCAGGCTTGATCATAATCCCAGCCCAGCACCCAGGTAGTCCTAAACCACAAGTCCAGCCTTAAACCACGAGTCCAGCCCTAAATCACAAGTCCAGCCCTAAATCACAAGTCCAGCCCTAAATCACAAGTCCAGCCCTAAACCACAAGTCCAGCCCTAAAAAACACAACTTCAGCCCTAAATCACAATTCCAGCCCTAAATCACAAGTCCAGCCCTAAAAAACACAGCTCCAGCCCTAAATCACAACTTCAGCCCTAAACCACTCCAGCCACGATCCCTTCCTGCCACCCCAGAGCTCTCCGACCCCCCCGACGCAGCCACGGGAAACTCCCCGACCAGCGGCACGGAGGGGATGGAACCACCTGGGGGGTTTGTTCCGCCCGGCAGCCACCCCCCTGCCGCCCCTCTACCTGCAGCCACACTCGTCCACCACCATGTCCTCGTAGTGCCGCAGCACCACGTTGTCGCTGTTGTCGTAGTAGAGGATGGAGATGGGGGAGAGCCTGACGGGGACGCAGCAGGGCTGGGGGGTGCCCTGGGGGTCCAGCGAGTGCACCATGGTCTGCAGGACGGCGTGGTTGGTGCTGTTGAGCTCGGCCGTCAGGGGGAAGGGACACTCCCCCCGGCAGTAGTTGGCCAGGTAGCCCTGGGGGGCGATGATCCAGTTCTCCCAGCCCACGTCGCTGAAGCTGATGTGGAGCCGCCGCGCCCGGCACAGGTTGCTCGGGGTGAGCGGGGGCAGCCCGGCACTCCTCCTCCTCCTCCTCCTCCTCCGGGGGGCCTGGCACTGCTGGCTCAGCGTCACCACCAGCAGGGAGGTGTCCAGGAAGGAGTCGATGCCGGAGCAGAGGTCCCGCGGGGCTCCGCTGGCCCCGACGATGCCCGCCGAGATCTCCAGGATCAATCCCAAGCTCCCGCCGCGCGTCCTCCGCTCCTTCGCCGCCGCCGCGCTCAGGTTGAAGAGGAGGGACTTGTGCAGCTGAGCAAAGGACTGTTCCACCAGCGGGCTCTGCCTGGGCTCGGGCACCCCCGGGGGGGACGCCTCGGGGGGCTGGAAGAGCCTCAGCTCAAAGACCTGCCCCTGGCGGGAGGGGTGGTAGGAATTGTGGTGGAATTTGATCTCCAGCTGGGCCATGGTCAAGCGCTCGCCCTCCTCCAGCACGGAGAGGTTGAAGAACAGGCGCTTCCGCAGGCACAGCCACCCCTGGGGCTGCTCCTCGGGCATGAAGGGGCCTGACAGAGAGGGAGAAATAGAGGTGGGGGCGGTTGGACCCTGGGGCTGGGCAGGATCGGCCTCCCAGGGCTCCGATTTGAGCACAGCAAGAGGAAGACGGGGCTGGCAGGGTTGGATGGAGCTGATGAGGCTGCAGGGAGGGCGAACAGCCCCCTGGCATGGCCTTCAGGAAGGGTTGGAGGCACAAACTGGGCTCCAGCCTGTGGCACTGGGATGCTGCTGCCATTCCAGCATCTCCTCTGGGTGCTACTTCACATCTCAAGGTGTTATTTTTCCCCAGCTGCAACCACCTCCCCCAGGACAGGGAGGGGTTTGGGATGGAAGGGAAAGGAGGGCAAAACAGCAGCAAATCCGGGGAGCTGCCTGGTTTATCCAGCCCTTGGTTTCCATGGGAAAACCGGAACCACAAGAGAAAGGAGTTCTGTGGTGCCTCGAGACCTCAAAGGGACCGAACAGTTCCCAGTGAACTGAGAAGGGCTCTGAGGGGCTGAGCAGCCAGAGGTGCTGTGGGGTCAGCCAGAGGTGCTGTGGGGTCAGCCAGAGGTGCTGTGGGGTCAGCCAGATGTGCTGTGGGGTCAGCCAGAGGTGTGGGATCAATGAGGAGAAGGGGGGACACAGCCAAAGGGTCGAGCATCCCATCCCTGCCCGACCCTGCACCCACAGACCCGGCCATGGAGCCACATCCCCCTGCCCAGGTGAGGAGTCACCTCCACCACCGTGAGCCCAACAGGCCAATCCAGTCACCTGGGATCCAACCAGCACCTCTGGGTGGCTTTAGGGGGCTCCAGGACAGCCCCACACCCTCACCCCTAAACTGAGAATAACCCATCTGCAACATCCCCGGGGACCCGTGTTCACTCTGCAGGGATTTCTCCTGGAAACCAGCTCTGGGCACTGCCTTGCCCTCCCTCAGCCTCAGGGAAAGGAAGGAATGAGGCAAAGCCTCTCATCCCAGAGAATGAGGGGCCTCCAAAAGCCCCAAAAGCGTGTCTGTACCTTGGTCAGCGAGGACTCGGATGATGTTCCCGAGGACATTAAATTCCTCCACCCTACAGGCATCCAGGGGGTCTTTGTCCGTCGGGGGAGGCGTCTTTCTCTTCTGGAAGATCCTCCAGAGCACGGGGGGCACCGGGACGGGGGTTTTCGGGCTGGGCTTGGTGCTCAGGCCCAAGGATTTCAACAACAAACTCTCCTGCACGCTCAGCTCCGACCCCAGGACGGGGCTCAGGAGAGCCCAGGCCAGGCTGGGGAGAAGCCACATTGCCCTGCTCTCCTTCTCCAGACAAAGGGCAGCCCGGGCTGGGGACCCGGAGATGAGGCCAGGGGGGTGTTGATTCCCTGATTGGAGCCTTTGATCTGCTTAGTGCTCAATTAGCACAGAGGGATTCCCGGGATTGGGCAGAGGGTGTGAGTCCCTCCAGGCTCCCCCCTGGGGACCTGTTAACCCCTTGGTGCTGCTCCCACAGCCTCTCCCACATCTCCACACCGTCCAGGGTCAACAACAGCGTCCGTGGTGGCAGGGAAGGGGCTGCTCTTCCCACCCCAAACCATCCCTGGTGGCAGGGAAGGGGCTTCTCTTCCCACACCAAACCATCCCTGGTGGCAGGGAAGGGGCTGCTCTCCCCACCCCAAACCATCCCTGGTGGCTGCTCTTCCCACACAAAGCTGCTGGGAAGCCCCACATGGCACAGACATCCCCCCCTGGATCCAGGGGCGGATACAGGGCCGGGTCTCCCCTTCCTCCCTCCCCCCAAATCAGCTTTTTTTGATGCAACCGATGCTTCTCTCTCAAGGCCATCAACTCCCAGCACATCAAACCATCAAAGTCTTGCCTCACACAGTGCCCTGCCCTCAGGACACACAGCCCGGGGGGGTCCCTGCCCCAGTTGGGCAGAGGGGTCCCCGTGTCCCCCCCCGTCACACCCCCAGTCCCTTCCTGGCCCTCACAGCAGAGCTGCCATCTCCCCCTCCCAAAAAACCTGGCCACCAGCTCAAAGCCAACGCTGTAAAATCGAGTTTATCACCCCCGTGGTGACCAGGGACCCTCATTCCCCCCATCCTGCCCTGCCCCAGCTCTGCTCCGGCCCGTCCTGGGACAGCAGGTCCCCTCATTTCCCTCAAATTCCACTGGAAGCCGAGGATGCCCAGCACTGAGACACCCCTTGGACACTGCCCAGAGGAGGTGACGGGTCCTGCCACAGCCTGGGACAGTTCCCACCAGCCCCAGCCAGGAATTTTCCCAGCCAGGAATTTTCCCCCCCTGGCTCACACCACGAGCCCGGAGCCGAGTCCACACGACAGACCAACCACGGGAAAACCAACCCGGCAATTAAAACATGGAATTAACACCCTGGATCCGCTGCCCAGTCCCCAGCAGGGAGCTGGGGGTGGGCAGCAACGGGACAGCTCTGTCTGAGGGACTAAAACCCACAGGGCTTCCCAGGACAGGGACCCCCAGCCCAGCCTGGGGACCCTCCGAGGCTGGAGCTGCCTGGAAAACCAACACAGGGAGCAGGAACTCTTTGTTCTTCCCTGGAGTGAGTGGGCAGTGCTGGGGGAGGGTCCAGGGACCCCCAGCAGGGACTGGGACTGGTTTTTGAAGTGACTGTGAGACCTACACAGGCTTCTTAAGCAAATTAAGTCTCTCCTGGCTCTCCCCTGGTGGGACAGGAGGCTGGAATAACACTCCAGGGCTGGTTTTCCAGGCAGAGCTGCTCGTGGGAAGCGCCTGTGCCCCAGACAGGGGTGGGCAGCTCCGTGCCAGTGACCCCTCCCGAGGAGGAAGGCTCCGAGGTGCCCTTCATCACCTCGAGGTGCCCGTCATCACCTCGCCCGGCGGCTGGAGCAGGGCTGGCTTCGGGCTCCCCTTCCCGGGGCAGGAGAGGAGGTTTTTCCCTCCCCGATCCTTCGGGAAGGGTCGGTGGGAGGGTCCAACAGCAGAGTCGGGGGAATCACGGCGGGACTGAGGACGGGAGCGACGGGAGGAACACCAGGGGACCCAAAGCCAGCTCCAAATCCTACCTGGACCAGCAAAAGCCACCAGTGTCCCAACTGAAGGGGGGCCACAGGGGAGCCCCCCAGCACCAGGTGAAGCCTGGTCACAGCCCCCCGGAGGGGCCCGATCCTGTCAGTGGCATCTGTTCCCCGGCTCCGGGCAGGGGAGGGAAGGGGGTCAGGGATGAAGTTCTCCTCGTGCCTTTCCTTCGCTGGCTCCCAGTGCAGGGTCCTGGTCGGTGCCAGGTCCTGGCAGCTGCCACGGCCACGCCGCCCTCACAACCTCTTGTCCTTGACGAGCCCGTTCCTGAGGTGCAGCCTGTGGGGGAGCAGAGCAGCGCTCGGTGGGCCTGGTCCCCACACCCACCGTCCCCCCTCGCTGCTGAGGCCACCCCTGTCCCAGCAGGATTGTCCTGTTTGCCCCCGCTCAGCCAGAGCTGCCCTGGGGGATCCCCCAGCACAGCTCAGAGGGAGCAGCCCCAAGACAGAGCCGGTCCCACGTGGAAGGGCTGGGTGAGGATTCACGGGACAGAGATGGGTGGGCACCCCACGATGCCCAGGCGTGGATTTAAAGTCCTTCCTGGCACCTGCAGCGATGTTTTATGCCCATCTTCCAGCCCGGGGGTGAGCCCTGTGACAGCAGCTCCAGGGAGGTCACCAGTGTCCCTTCCCCTCACCCACAGTTGCTGTGTGTGTGTCATCCCTGGGAGTGTCCAAGGCCAGGCTGGAGCACCCTGGGATAGTGGGATTTGTGGGGTGGCACTGGATGATCTCCCTGTTCCTTCCAACCCAAACCATCCCACGGCCCTGTGTGCCATCCCCCTGCCCACGTACCCTTCCTTCAGAGCCTTGGGCAGTTGGATTCCAGCCTCCCTCTTCCGGGCCCTGGCGCTTTTCCCGGTGTCCTCCACGTCGTACTCGCGCACGTCGTTCACCTCCTGCATCTGCCCCATCAGCACCTTGGCCACGAACAGGACGATGTACTGGGAGGGGGGAGAGACACCCTCAGACACAGATCCCAAAGGTTTGGAGCTGTTCCACCCCCCAGACCCCACGTGGGCAGGGCAGCACCCCCCTGGACGTGGCTCAGACCCGCGGCAGAATTCCTGCAACTCCCCTCACCCGATTTCATCCCACGGGATGATGGAATCAGGCAGGATGATGGAATCAGGCAGGATGATGGAATTAGGTGCTCCCCTGCTCTGCCTGATGTGATCCCTCCACATCCACCCTTTCCACCCCCTCCCCAATGCCTGGGGGGGTGCCAGGACATTCACACCCTGATCAAATCCCAGCCTGTCCCAGCCGCTGTTGTCGCTCCCTCCCCAGGGGTCCTTGGAGTGTGAGATGGTCGGAATTCCAGCACAGGAGCCCCCCCAGGAACCAACAGGGGCTTCCCTGCTCCCCTCCAAAGGCTCCTCCAGCCCTGCAGCCCCTGCACAGGCAGCAGGCACCGGGCAGGAGCAGGGGGGAGGGAGCAGCAAGGGCGGGGGTGGCCGAGCCCCCCCACTCACCAGGAACCAGTAGATGTTCATCAGGGTGAGGATGAGGAGCAGAGCGTTGAAGAAGAAGTAGAAGGGGATGTTTGGGACCGACTGGAGGCTGGAGTAGCAGGTGGCATAGAGGACCTTGAGGGGGAACCAGTAGAGACGGAACCAGAACCTGCCGGGGCAGAGGAGCAGGGGGGGTTAGTGGCCCCCCAGGAGAGGAGAGACCCAGCCCAGCTTCCCCAGCACGGCCTCCTGCTCCTGGCAGCCCCGGGCAGCTCCCCTGGCACCCCGGCCCCTGCTCCTGGCATCTGTTTTGGGATGGGTCTGGCTCCAGGCAGGGCTTCAGCAGACCCAGGGAAAGGGAGAACATCGTTCCTGTGGGCACAGAGGGCTCAGGGCAGGGGCAGGTCCACGCTGCAGATTGTCCCAGCTGAGCAGGGGACAGGAGGGGAGAACAGCTGGAAGCTTTTCCTCATCCTGTGCACCCCCAGTTTATCCCCCAAAATGAGCCTCTTGTTGCTCCTCTGCTTTTTTGGAGCAGCCCAGGGAGGGGGAGGCAGGGCCAAAAGGACGAGGGGTGACGAGCTGCAAGTCGCTCATCCCCATCCTCCATCCCTTTGTTTCCCTCCTGCCTCGCCCCAAGGGGAGCAACGAGGGCTGGAATCTGGGACAGCTCTGCCTCCCTTTTCCTTCTGGTAAAAAAAAAAAAAAAAAACAGCTCCTTGCTGCTGAACCCGGGAAAAACGGGAACAGCTCCTCCTCCCCCGGGGTCATTTGTCACGCTGGGAGCACAATTTCACAGGCACTTCAGTGGTGACAGACGCCAGGGTGACTACAGAGGGATTCCAAGCCCAGCCAAGTGACTACAGAGGGATTCCAAGCCCAGCCAAGTCACTACAGAGGGATTCCAAGCCCAGCCAAGTGACTACAGAAGGATTCCAAGCCCAGCATGGGGCCGACAAGCCCAGC
>NW_016690507.1:240520-255989 GCF_001604755.1 Lepidothrix coronata | reverse complement strand
AGCAACCCAGAGAGCCAGACATGGCACAGCCATGTAGGAGCAGCAGTTCAGGAGCCCTGGGATGGCTCAGGAGGGTGGAGGAAGGGGAGAGTCCACGCTGGCTCTGCTCTGAGTCCAACACTCTGGGAACAGGATTCCCTGAGCAACCCAGAGAGCCAGACATGGCACAGCCATGTAGGAGCAGCAGTTCAGGAGCTCTGGGATGGCTCAGGAGGGTGGAGGAAGGGGAGAATCCACACTGGTTCTGCTCTGAGTCCAACACTCTGGGAACAGGATTCCCTGAGCAATCCAGAGAGCCAGATGTGGTATCATGTGGGAGCAGCGGCTCAGGAGCTCTGGGATGGCTCAGGAGGGTGGAGAAAGGGGAGAATCCACACCAACCCAGCTCTGAGTCCCTCACACTGGGAGCAGATTCCCTGAGCGACAGACCCCGGCACGGCACAGCCACGTGGGAGCAGCGGCTCAGGAGCCCTGGGATGGCTCAGGGAGGGTGGAGGAAGGGCAGAAAGGGGCAAATCCACCCCCAGTCTGCCCCGGGGAGCGGGGGGGCCTCACCTGAAGGCGTAGGAGGAGGCGATGAGGGTGAGGGTCACCACGTGGTGCAGCAGCATCACCACCGAGTCCTTGCGCCACGTGTCCATGTAGGCCGTGGCGTAGATGGAGTGGCCGTAGAAGCTGCCCTGCAGCAGGTACGCCACGGCGATGTCCGTGGGCACCTCCATGCCCTGCTTCCAGCCTGGGGGGGCACAGAGACGCCCAGGTGAGCCCATGGCTGTGATCCCAGAGCCCCTGGCAGCAGGGAGGGGGGTGCAAACACCGGGGAGACCCCGCACGCCGCCGGGCTCGGGGGCTCCTGCTCCCTCCCAGGGCATCGTGGATGCAGAGCCCGGGTGGGGATCCAGCTATCCCGGCTCCCAAACTCTGCCTCTGGCATCAAATCCCCTGCTGGATCTAAGAGAGAAGCCTTGATTTGGTGTCTCTGCCAAGGAATTTAGTGTCCCTGCCCATGGCAGAGGGTGATCTTCAAGGTCCCTTCCACCCCAAACCACTCCATGATTCGATTTTCTCCTGATTAATCTGCTCACCACCCTCCAGCCCCCGCTGACTCCCTCTGAAAGAAATGGTCAGAGCAGAGCCCCTCGTGCCCTTTCTGCACCCACAGCATCAGAGAAAAGGAAATTTAGGGGTTGTCTTCTCCTTCTCTCCCCCCAGCTCCCATTCCCGTGGCCAACCCAGACCTCCCAGTCCACCCCCAGCTCTCACTGTACCGTAAAAGACGGAGGGGGGGTCGTGGAAGAAGGGGTAGTCGGTGAAGAAGAGCAGGTAAGTGCCGTAGGACCAGGACAAGGTGTAGAAAAGCAGCTTCCAGGCACTCTCAGGCATCTTGGCAGCATCTTTTGGCTGCAGGTTGCACCATTCCCCAAAGGGCTGCAGGGAGAGGGGGGAAAAACCATCAGAAAGGGCAGGAGGAGAGGCCTCGGGGAGCTCAGGGCAGAGATCCCCGACTCTCCAAGGGATTTGAGCTCTGTGTGCTGCTCCAGGGGCAGGAATCCCGTTTTTCTGGCCTTCCTTACAGGAGGAATGAGGGCAAAGGGGCTGGAGAGAGCCTGAAGCAGGGGGAAAAAAACAGATTGGGGGTCCTTCCTGGAGCCTGGCACAGTGTGCATCCCACACCCCGGGCACTGCTCCACCCTCCAGGAGCCGGGCTGAGCAGAGGCTGCTTTTGCAGAACAGAAATAATGAAAAAAATAATATGAATAAAATAAAAATAAAGCCCAACCAGCACAGGGAAACCCAGGAGAGGAAGCTGCAACAACACCATCCTGTGCAGATGGACCTTGAAAAAGCTTCCAGGAAAGAGTTTTCAGCTGGGGAGGGAAAGGTTTTGCAGAGCCCTGGGCACAGGGGCAGTGCCAGCCAGCACCGGGAGCCGGGCAGGGAATGGGGTAGGGAAGGCTGGCACAGCAGGACCCGCTTTCCCAGCAGCTTTCCCAGCTGCCCAGCACTGAAACCCCGCTGGTATTTCCCCCCTCCGTGGTTCGCAGCACCTTCCCACCCCTTTGGGAAGCAGAGGCTGGAGGCAAAGCCTCCCCAAACTCGGCTGGAGGCAGGGACGGGCACGGGCGGCTCTGCTTGTGTGAACCTGGACAAAACTCTCCCACCCCGGGGAGAGAGGGACCACCCAGCCCTCCCCCAACACTCTGGGCCACTCGGGACAACTTGGAAATGGTAGGAAGAGCAGCTGAGCAGCCTCGGATTTGTGGGAGTGAAGCGGAGCAGCCGCCCCCGCCCCCGGTGCTGCGCGTTCCCCCTGCTCACAGGGGCTCCAGGCAGGGATGTTTTCCCCCTCTGTGGCAGCTGAGCGAGGCCAGGCCCCATCTCTGCTTCTCCTCACGGCACTGACAGCCCCCCTGCACAGCCCCCGGGGGGAGCAGGGGAGCCCCAGCCCGGGGAAGGGCTGCTCCAGGTCCGGAGGGAACGCTGATAACACCCAGAGACCCCCCCTGCCCCAGCTGGGAGCTCCTCAGGATGAGCCAGATAAGCTGGAGATGAAAACAAAATGCCTGGAAAGTAACTGTACCCCGGCCCAGGTCAGCACTTTCTGCAGCCCCTCGATGCCCCCGGGCTAAATTAAGGCCCCAGCTGTCCCCAGGCAGTGGCTGCTCTGGCTTTTAGCCCCTCTCTGGGTCCAATTTTCAAAAGGACTCCACTCCAAGCTTTGTCCCGGCCTCAGAGTGCTTAGTTCCAAGCTCTGAATCCCCCAGACCTGGGAGCAGCAGCCCCAGGAGCCTCCAGCCAGAGGCATCTCCCATTCAGAGCGTGGCCGTCACCAAGAGCAGGAACCACTGCCAAGGGCTCTTCCAGAGGGAGCCACGGGAGGGAAAAGAGGAGGGAGCTCGAAGGGTGGATAAATAATGCACAGACAGAAAGTCCTGAGCTCAGAAAGCATCAATTATTTGTGTCTCCACAGAGTGGAGCGTGGAAGGAGCTGGGATGTGGGG
This sequence comes from Lepidothrix coronata, assembly GCF_001604755.1. NCBI lineage: Eukaryota > Metazoa > Chordata > Aves > Passeriformes > Pipridae > Lepidothrix > Lepidothrix coronata. The sequence goes on along the minus strand of NW_016690507.1, from coordinate 252,987 downwards.
ACAGCTCGCTGGCAGAGCCACCAGTCCTTCAGGGATGCTGAGCACGGCCCCAGATCCCTGTTCACCCTGGAATGGGTTGGGTTGGAAGGGACTCCAAAGATCCAGGGGCTCCAAAGATTCCAGACCCCCCAGAAAGCAGGGGCAGGCACAGGGAAGGGAACCAGCAGCACGCAGGGGACGGGGAGGGGACACGGGAATGTCCCTGGAGCAGGGGGGAGGCACAAGCCCAGGAGCCGCACGGAGCAGCCCGGGGGTGGAGATGAGCAAGGTGGGGGCTGTCCTCCCGTCACCCGGCTGCCGTTCCCATGGCAACGGCGCAGAAGATGCCTGTTGCTAAGGGTGACGGGGGCTGCAAGTCGGGAACGGCGGATCTGGCTCCGGCTGAGAGAGCCCGGGGCTCTTGGAACGGGGTTTCGCTTAAAGGGCAACCTCCTCTTCCTCCTCCTCCTCCTCCTCCTCCTCCGCCCGCGCAAAACCTCCCCCGGCACCTTCTGGGGACAATTAACAGTTAATTGGGGGCTGAGCCTGTTCCCCCGGCACACGAAGGGGGGGAAGGAGCGGAGCAGGGGGTGAGAACGTGCAGCGAGAGGGGTTCGGAGCCGCGAAGAGAAACCGGATGGAAGCTCTGCCGCTGCCCACGGCTCCGCTCCGGCGCCAAAAAAAAACACCCTCGTAGCGAGAAGAGAACACGTTTTCTCTCCCTTTTCGCAGCCGATCCCTGGGATCCACCAGCGGCAGGACGCGGGTGCTCCCGGCAGCCTGGGCTGGGAATCGAGGAGCTGGAATTGGCCGAGTCCCAGCCCTGCCACGTCTGACCCCCCCCCGGGCACAGCGAGTTCCCCGCAGGGACACAAAGGAATGGCTGGCACGGGGCACCCCCGGCGCCGGGAACTGGCAGCTCCGCGGCGGCTCTGGCTCGATGGGGATGATGATGATGATGATGATGATGATGATGAGCAAGCAGAGCTCCGATTCAAAGCCCGGCCACGACCGGCAGCTCCTGCCCCTTCCACGAGCTGCCCAAAGCACCGTGTGTGGTTTCCCAGGCTCTGTCCCCTCTGTCCCCAGCCTGGACATGCTCCTGGACCTCCTGCCACCTCAGGGATGGGGCACAGAGCCTGCAGGACCCCGGACTGGTTTGGATTGGAAGGGACTTTAAGGGTCATCCAGTGCCACCCCCTGCCATGGGCAGGGACATTTTCACTGTCCCAGGTTGCTCCAGCCAACCTGGGACAGTCTCCTTGGACACTCCCAGGGATCCAGGGGCAGCCGCAGCTTCTCTGGGCAACCTGTGCCAGGGCCTCCTCACCCTCACAGCCGGGAATTCCTTCTTAATTTCTCATCTATCCCTGCTCTTTTTCAGGAAAAAAAAACAGCAAAAAGTCACCGTTCTCCAAACCCAAAGAAAGGGCTCTCCACAGCCCTGTGCACCCCGGGGCAGTGACTGTCACCCCACCACGAGAAGGGAGTGAGCTGAGCAGGGGATGAAGAGCTCCAGCTGCCACCACCCCATCCCTGCACCACTTCCCCGGGTCGGTCTCCAGACAACACTTCCCAAAGAAACACATGGAAAAAAAGGACGCTATGATAATAGAAAGAAAAAAAAAACCGAGCAGACATCACTTCTCCCTCGGTTCCTCGCCCCTAAACAGAGAAAAGCAGCAGAAGCGTCTCCCTGAAGACCCTCCGAGCTGCCCAGGGGGCTGAGGAACCCCCGCCCCGAGCCCCGGCGCTGACACAGCAGCACAGGGACAGCAGCCCCCGCCGAGCCGCCTCACTCCGGGGGGGAAGAAAGGGCCCATTGTTGTGGCTTTTGTCCCGTTTGGAGCTTCCAGCGTTTGTGCTTCGGGGCGAGGGGAGGAAACGGCGGCGGAGCCTCCTCCCGCTCCTCTGCCCTCCGAGTGCGTTGGGTGGTCACTGCTGGGGATGCTCCCCCCCTCCCGAGTCACACCTTGGAAAAATAAATCTTGGGTGGGGAAAAGGGGCATCGATCGCTGGAAGGGATCCCGGGAACCGTCCCTGTGCAGCTTCCCGGGGCTGCACTCCACCCCTCACTTCCAACCCGGCTTCCCCGAGCACGTTTTCCAAGGCACACGACAACACTGTTCCTTTCCAGAGGACACTGCAACGTCCTACAGACTTGGACACCACCGGGAAAAAAAGAGCTGGCAGGTGTCTGGGCCAAAAGTGGAGAACATTCACCCACTGCAGAGCAAATCCTGACCCACCCCCAGCTCCAGCTTTTACACTGAGAGGATTTTCCTCACTTATTTCACTCCAGGGACTTCAATCCTGGCAGCAGAGGTGGCTCAGGGTGGCTAAGGGCTGGAAGCCTCTGCCTGGGTTTGGCTGTTCCAGCCCATCCTTGTGCCCCAGTGCAGAGCTGTGCCCTGGGTTTCACCTGTCTGGGTTCCCTGCCCTGCTCAGGGAAGGAGAACCAGCACAGGCTGAGCTCCGGGTGATCCAGCCTTTCCCCAGTGCAGCTGCCTGGTCCTGTTTCAGCAGAGCTTGGCCTTGGTGCCCTCCAGGGTGTTTAACTAACACAGAGAGAGGGGCTCAGGTTGCTGCTTTTTAATCAAACTCCTCAGGGCTGGCTGGTGTCACACAGGGGACACACCAAGGACATCAGGGACTGGTGGAGCTCGGACACCACGGGGGCAGGAGGATGGGACAGAACCCAAGGAAGCTCCCAGGGGTGGGAGCACTTCCCTAGAAGCAGCTTAATCTTAATTTCTGGAGGTGGTTTGCAGCCCCAGTGAGCTCCTACAGACACATCATCCCGTTTGTGCACTCGGAATTCAGCAGGACAGAGAGCTGAGAGCCCCAGGCCAGACCTGGAGGGGACAGATCTGTCCCTCAGGTCTCTGCAGGGACGCTCACAGCCCAGCAGAGCTGACTCTGGGGGTCCTTCCCTGCCTCACAATCCACACTTCCTCAACTGATTGGGATCTTCCCACCCCAAAACAACCCCTCTCTGTGTTTGCCCCAAGGTTTCCATGAAGAAGCAGCAACAGGACAAAAATTCTTCTCTCTATGAAGGACGGGAAAAGCACCGACCTGGTTGGGGGGGGGTCAGGTGAAAATCCACCCTCAAATCCAAACCAAACCCCTCTAATCACCTGCACGGCCTTTTCTGCTTCTCCAACCCAGCTGTGGGACCTCCTGTGCCACAGATGTTGGGGGACAAAAGCTGCTGGGAGAGAGAGCAAGGAGCCCAGTGCCCCTTGTCTGACCCAACCAGGGAGCACAGCCTGGGGGAAATGGCTTTAAAACACTCATTTCTCACAGGAGCTGCGTGGCCAGAGCTCAGCAAGGTGCTCTTGTGGTGAGAGTCACTTCCTCCTCAGACACAGAGGAGCACAAGGTTTATGGTCTGTGAGTGACAGGCAGGAAGGGAACGTTCCCTGGCCACCCCTCTCCACCCAGAGGGGTCGGTTTTACAACCCCGAGGGTTTCAGTTCCTGCAGGGAACACAGAGAGAGTCCAAAGGAGGAAGAGGCTTCAAGTCTGCACAGGGAAGCAAAGTCCTGAGCTGGGGGGAAGTTCCCTCCCGGGGTCAAACAGGTCTTTTCTCTCCCTGATGTCCCCCCCACCTTGAATGACTCCACTCTGACACTGCCCCCACAGGGGCCACGAGGCACCAACTGATCTCCTGATGGGTTTTAGGGGAAAGCCACAACTTCCATCCTTTCCCATGACAACTCCAGAGTCATGGAAGTGAGGAAATCTTCCCATCCCTTTAAGACATGTATATGCAGAGAGAGAGAGTTGTCTCTCCCTACCTGCTGCCCTGGCCCTGGGAGAAAGGTGATGCCGCTGGAACCCCGCTCAGCATCTCATCAGGATCACACATGCAGATGGAGCCACGGGAACCTGCTCCCAGCAACCCCCCCTGGCCCTTCTGCAGTTACAGGTGTGACCCATTTCCCAAGGGAACAACAGCTCAGGAGCTGCCACCCCCCTCCGAGGGCACCCCGTGGGCCCCCCCATGCCAGGAGCTGTTTGCCAGGCTCTGGAAGGGCCTCAGGCCAGGAGGAACTGGAGCTCAAAGGGAATTGTCACTGAGAATTACCTCAGACCTCGGGCAATCCAGCATTCCCAGGTGCTGGATGCTGCCCAGCCCAGCCAGGGATGCAGGGAATGAGGGGGAATTCAGCCTGGCACGACCCCCTCCCCGAACATTCCTTGCCTAAAACCACTCCAGCATCTCCAAATGACTCCAGAGGGCTCTGACTGGACCCTGCACAAGGTCAGGACCCATCAGGATGAGCAAAGGAAGAGCCCCTCTGAGGGCAGGAGGGCTGGGATAACCTGGGACAGGGATGCAGGGAATTGCCTCTGATCCATGAGGAGCCTCCAGAGGAAGCAGCTCAGCCAGGGAACGAGGCCTGTCCTGGAGCTCCTCAAGGCCTCGTGTCCCTGTGCTCGTGGGGAGGTGGGAAAAGGGTGTCCCCAAGGCTGTCCCCTGACCCGAAATCCTCCATCTCCACTGCTCCTGCCTTCAAAGCCCTCTCGAGGCCGGGGCAGCCCCGGAGCAGAGTCCCGAGCATCCCTCCAGGAAAGCAGCGTGGAAGGAACGGGCTGGGACGAGCCATTGGAGGGAGGGGGGAGCTCTGCTCTCCCTCCACGCGTTTTTCGCAGCGAAAAACGAAGCAGAGCTGCTCTTCCTGCTCAGGGACGTCCCGCTCGGCCCGTCCCTCGCAGAGGGCTGCGCTGGAGAGGGGACAAGGGCCGGCCAGCCCCTTCGGAGGCTGGGAGAGCCGGCCGGGAGCATCCCTGCATCCCCACGCTCGCAGGAAGGTCAGCCCGGCACTGCAGCACCGAGCCAGCCATCCCCGGCCATCCCTCCCTCCCTCCGCCGCCGGGCAGGGAAGGACATTTTCCATGCGAACCGCGGGGGACGGGCAGAAACGCGCCCCTCTCCTTCCCGCAGGAAGGCAACAAGCCGGGAATAACCTGGAAGGAATAACCCTCAGCCTTGTCGGGATGCAGGGATGGGGATGTGGAAGAGGGGGGGTGGCTCTCCCGGGGCGGGGGGATGCTCGTTCTCCCAGGATGCAGCCGCGGGGAAAGGCAGGGAACGAGCCGGGAATAACCTGGAAGGAATAACCCTCAACCTTGCCGGGATGCAGCGATGGGAAGGTGGAGGGGAAGGGAGCGGCGGGGGGGGGCTCTCCCGGTGCTGGGGGAGCTCTCCCGGTGCAGGGGGATGCTCGTTCCTCCGGGATGCAGCCCCGAAGGGGGGGAGGAAGGCGTAGGGCGCATTTCCCACCCCAATCCACGGCGGACGCGCATCCCACCCCGCGGACGGAGGCGGGCGATCCCCCGCCGGTACCCCGGGGCCGACCCCAAAGGGACGGTCCTCCCCCGGTCCCCCCCATCCCCATATCCGCGTCCCCCCCTCCCTTCACGGCCGGGACTGACCCGAAAGATGCTGCGGGAGCAGGCGCAGCGCAGCGCGGTCCAGCCCAGCGCGCAGAGCCCGCACAGCAGCACCTCCGCCCAGCCCAGGTGAGCGTTCTCGGCCCAGGTCCGCCTCGCCAGCTCCCAGCCGCAGTCCCCGCAGCTCCGGGCGGCCTCGGCCAGGCTCCCGTAGCCCCGGCGGAGCAAGGTCCCGTAGCCGGGCATGGGCTCCGGAGGCGGCATCGCTGCCACGGCCGCGCTCGCCGCCCGCGGCCCCGCGCAGGCTCCGGCGGGCGGGACCGCGCTCCCCCCGCGCCGGTACCGGGCGAGAAGAGCCGCCCCCCGCCACGGCCCGGCCCCCTCCGGGCTCTGCCGGGGCTCCCCGAGGGGGCAGAGGCTCCGTTCAGCAGCGCTGCAGGGAGTTCTCGGAGCTCACGGGGTGGGTTTTGGGGTTTTTTTTTGTGTGTCCCGACAATGCGGCCGCTCCGCTGGAGGACGAGCTGCGAGAACGGGCTGGAGTCGCTCCGGGAGCGAGGGACGGGGATAAATAGCGACGTTTCGGTCGCAAGAGGTGATGGAAGGGTGGCGAAGCGCCCAGGGGCGCCTTTGGGGTGGTCGTGGGGGTGGAAGGTGCCCGCAGCCCCTTGGCAGCCCCGTCCAACAACACAGAGCTGCTCCGGGTTCAAAATCCTGGACTAAACCTTAAACTGCCTGACCAAACCTTAAAAATCCTGGACCAAACCTTAAAAATCCCAGACCAAACCTTAAAAATCCCACACCAAACCTTCTCCTTTCAACGTCTTTTTCACCCTCCACCATGTTTGGTGGTTTGTTTTTTTTTTCGTTTAATACACGAAGGGAAATGTTTCTCCAGGTTATTTTTTGCCCTACCTCTCAGCACCAGCCCTGCAGGATCCATCCCTTCCTCACAGAGCTGACCAGGTGTGTCCCCCGTGGGCCACCAAAGCTCAGTTTGGGCACCTGTAGCAGTTTAAGGGTCTGGAATAATGAGATGCAGCTGTAGGATGCAAACACACCCTCCCCAAAGGTCACCCCCAGGAAAGACTGAATGTCACCTCCATCATCATCACAGGCACCATCGAGCTGTAGCTGGAACCAGCTGACAGGGAAAGGAAAAGACAAGCTAGAAATGAGTTTAATCTCATTTTGAGTCATCCAGGTTCCCCCTGGAACCTCTCCTTGCTCTGGGAGAACACGAACTGGTTCCCCTCGAGGTCCCACCGTGTCCCCCCCATGGCTCCTGCTCTGCCACTTGCTTTTATTGTTTACATTTTTAAGTCAATTTATCATGGCCCATCAAGTGGGGACGGGCTGCCCTGAGCACACAAGCCCCTTTCAGGTCTCCCTCAGACAGCTCCACAAAGGGAACATTCATCCCGGGCCGGGCCATGAATAAACCCCTCACTGAAAGGAGCTGCTGAGCCAAGGGAGGGGACAAAGGGCCCTTTCAGGGCCAGCAGGGCCAGGGGGGCACGAAGGAAGCGCCCGTGGGACACACATTTACAGTGCAACCCCCCTCCTCCCCCTCCCCAAATGATAATTCCCAACATTATCCCAGTATTCCAGGGCAGGAGGGCCCAGCTGAGGGTTCCACGGTGCAGAGTCTGGTGGGTGGGACACGGGGATGAGCCCAAGGCCACGATCCCAGGGTTGTATCCCAGGACACTTCCAGCTCCCCACGTGCTCCAGGAGGGATGCCCTGGCTCCAGGACACATGTCCTGGCTCCAGGACACGCCTAAGGCTCAGGGTGAGCCTATTAGGGCAGGATTAGTTTTATTTTGGGAGTTTTCCCCCCCTCACCAGCAGTAAAACCCCCCCAGCCAGGGATCCTTCTCCCAGGGGGGGCTGAAGGTACAGGAGTTGTGGTTGGATGGACCCAAGGAAGATCCATAACTCAGGATTGATCCAGGTGCTGAGTGCAGGTGCTAAAACCCTTCACACTCTCCCACCTTCAAACCCTCGGTCCTGGAGTGGAATCACCTGAATTCCAGAAATTACGGGGGCACAAAGATCCAGAAGAGGCTTTATTAGGAATGTTCAAGGTGCCAGAGTTGCACCCTCCTGATCTGCACGGGAGTCGACCCAGAGTTCAGGGCCCGGGGGAGGCTTTGAGCCCCCAAAATTCAGGTGCTGGACACAGGCACAGCCCCACCCCTGCTGGAGCACCAGGGTGAGGTGAGGCCAGGCTGATCTGCAGAGGGGATTTCCCATGTTCCAGAGGGCATTTTCCGTGTCCCAGGGAGGATCTGAACAGGAAGCCCAGTGCCCAGGGCTGGGCTCAGGCACTGGGTGCATATTGCAGGGCCAGCCGGTCGAAGTCGTTCTCCTGCAAGCAGAGGCAAAAATAAAGGAATAAATCCAAACTTTCCTGGGAATCTGATAAAACTCTGCCTTAACTGAAGAGAACAGCTCACTAAGTCCAGAGGAATTCTAGGAAACGAGATCACCTGCACCGATTTTTTTTTTTCAGTTTGCTTCATTTTCCCTCTCCCCAAATTCTATTTAATCTCTTACATTCCCTCCATTTAAATGTTTCATGGCAACAAACTTCCACTTGGATTAAGAACCTGTTCCTCACAGCTTTTGGGCCGTGGTCAGGTACATCCCACCTGGCTTGTGCTTCCCAAAAAATCTCTCCCAAGGGCTGGAAAATTTAACTCAAGGGTGACAGGGCAGGGACATGGAGCTGCCTCCTCAGGCCAGAACCCACTGGCCCCATCACAACTGGATCTGAGGCCCAAGAAATTCAACTTTATATCATTTATTTCTACCCTGTTCTGTTCTATACCTTTGCCTGATACTCCTTGATGAAGGGGTGGTTTTTGTGAGCATCTTTCAGCTGCGACAGGTAACGATTCGTGACCTGGTGGGGGGAAAAAAACAAAGTTAAACGTTCAAACAACAGGAGGAAAAGCCAAAAGTGCAACAAATCACCCCTCAAAGGGTTTGTTCACAGCTAAAAACCTGCTTTTCTCAGTGTCTCCCACGTCAGCAGCCCCAGTGAAAACCAGTAAGACCTTTTAAAACCAGTAAGACCTTTTAAAACCAGTCAGACCCGCACGCCCTTAATAAATAATAAAACGCCCCTAAATAAATGATAAAATACTTAAAAATAAACCTGAAATCGGGGGTTTAAGTGAAAAGAAAAATCAGCAGGAGCTGAGCTTAGAACTCAAGTGATTTCCTTCTGCCCAGGCCTTCCTCTCAATGTCATGGAATTATGGAATGGTTTGGACCTTAAAGATCATCTAATTCCAAGCCCTTCCGAGGGCAGGGACATTTCCCAGGTTGCTCCAAGCCCTGTCCAAACCTGGCCCATGTCCTCAGTATTTCCACAAACTCTCCTTTAGGGGTGTGAGCTCCCCACCCCCAGAACCATTCCCAGATCCTGCTGGGAACACAGGGAACTCCCAGAGCTCTCGGATCCGCCGGGAACACCCAACGAACGCGGCCTCACCTCCGGAGCCTTTCCCAGGTGCTGTGAGAGCACCACGAGGTTCAGGAGGGTCTCAGGGTGGCCACTGTCCTGCAAGGAACAACAGCCACTGAGTGCTGGGATCCACAGCCTGCAGGGAACAGCCCTGCCCAACCCCCTGCCCTGGGAATGGGAACAGGGACAGGCACCAGGACGGACAAGGGATGGAGGGACAGGACCAGGGAATGGCTTCCCACTGCCAGAGGGAGGGTTAGGTGGGATAGTGGGGGGGGAATTCCTCACTGGGAAGGTGGACACGGGCTGAGATGGGTTTCCCAGAGAAGCTGTGGCTGCCCCTGGATCCCTGGAAGTGTCCAAGGCTGTGTTGGGGCAACTTGGGATAATGGGAAGTGTCCCTGACCACGGCAGGGGGTGGAACTCCATGACCTTCAAGGTCCTTCCCAACCCAAACCATCCTGGGATTCCACCTCCAACCAGCCAGGGATTCCAACCCAAACAATCCTGGTATTCTACCCCAAATTATCCTGGGATTCCACACTAAACCATCCTGGGATTCTACCCCAAATTATCCTGGGATTCTACCCCAAATTATCCTGGGATTCCACCCTAAACCAGCCAAGGATTCCACCCTAAACCTTCCTGGGATTCCACCCCAAATTATCCTGGGATTCCACCCTAAATCATCTGGGATTCCAGCCCAAACCATCCTGGGATTCCACTCCAAACCATCCTGGGGTTCCACCCCAAACCATCCTGGGGTTCCACCCCAAACCATCCTGGGATTCCACCCCAAACCATCCTGGGATTCTACCCCAAATTATCCTGGGATTCCACCCTAAACCAGCCAAGGATTCCACCCTAAATCAGCCAAGGATTCCACCCTAAATCAGCCAAGGATTCCACCCTAAATCAGCCAGGGATTCCACCCCAAACCAGCCAAGGATTCCACCCTAAACCATCCTGGAGTTCCACCCCAAATTATCCAGGGGTTCCACCCCAAACCACCCTGGGGTTCCACCATCAGCCCCACCCTCAGCCCCACCGATCCCTCCACTGGCATTTCCATGAATTTTCCCGGTGAAAGCCCTCTCTGTTCTCCCCAGCCCCCCGCCGAGAGGTGGGAAGAGCAGGCAGTACCTTGTCCAGGGCCTCCTGGAGAACTCCCTCGGCGTCCTCCCACTTGCCCTGGGCCATGTAACAGGCGGCCTGCCCGTTCAGCAGCAGGAGGGTGGGGGAACACTTGTCTGCCATCTCTTGGAAAATGTAATAAGCATCCTGGAGCTTCTCCCCACCCTGCAAAACACCCCCAGGCTCATCACCTGCTGCCAAGAAGCCCCCAAAAACCCTGAAGCACCAGAGACACAATTCATTTCTAAAGGTTATCAAGGGAAATTCTGGAGCACCAGCACTCCCTGATGCCTGTGATCTCCTGCACCACAACACAGCAGCCAGAGCAGATCAAAGAAATGCATAAATATTAAATATTAAGAACCACTTAAATGATCAAATGAGCCAGGCTTGTCTTCAGAAAGGAAAAAAAAAAACCAAATTCACTTCAAAAGAACCACTTCACGTGTCTGACGTAATAAAGGGGGTGAAATGAGGTTTTTATGATTTTTTTTTTTTTTTTTATAATTAAACACCTGGGTTTCTCAAAAGGTTCTCCATCCAGGAAGGTTCTAGATCCAGGAAGGTTCTACATGCAGTGGCTGCTCCAGTTGGAGGTGGGATTCCTCATGGAAACCAAGACCTTGAGGAAAATCCAGCCACGCACTGATTTAAGGCCAGGGCTACACATGAGAGGTTTCACACCAAAAACCAAGTGAACTCCAAAAAGAAATAATTTTGATGGTCCAACAGGTTGTTTCCTGTGCAGCCTTGGACTTCAATGAATTTTAGGGGTTTTATTTTCAACCTGGCCTGCCAAGCTGAATGTTCTGATTCACAAACGTGCTTAAGGACAGGCTGCTCTAAGCACAGGAAGACACTTTTTTCTTGGAGCCTGGGAACCAGGAGCAGAGCATTCCCACCCTGGGATGTCTGGGGGGTTATTTAAGTGTGGTTTAGCTCCTCCTGTGAGGAGGAAGAGCATCAGACCAGCCGGTGAGCTTGTGAAACCAACCCCCCCAAAATGTTCTGTGCGTTAAAAACTCAGCCCTGGGTGTTCTGCTGGAACCAGGACGTGAAAGGAGCCCCCAGGAACAGGAGCTGTCGTGGTTTTTTGGGGGCTGTAGGTCAGGGATCCCTGTCCCAGGTACCCACCACGGCCAGGTTCACCCAGGCAGTCGCCAGCTGGGTCAGAGTTGCGTCCTCATCCTGCTCCTGCATCTTCTTCAGCTCCTTCCTGCAGGAGATGGAGTCACACCAGAGGAAGAAAACAACTCCTTTAAGACACAACCAAAGGGCTGTGGTTTCTCCTCCCAGCTGGGAATGTGACAAACCCCTCAATATTTCACTGGAACAATCCATGAAACGCTTCCCTGTTTTACTTCCCCAGAGATTCCCACCACGTCCTGCTGAAGGGAAGACCCAAACCTCGAGGTCCAGCCCTGCCTTTGGCCATTCCCAGCTCTGGTTTTGCAACTTGAGGAGCAAAACCACCCGTGGCTGTGTCACTGCAGGAGCTGGATTTTCCCTCCCTCGGGGCTCTTCCCACACAAACACCACCAAAGAGCAAAGGGAGACAAACCCACCGGGCCAGGTCGAGCCTGTCGAGCTTCAGGAGGATCTGGATCATCATGGCCATGCTGGAAGCAACAAGAGAACAGGGATTTCCACAGCTGGACTCCAGGATCCTGCTGGGATCCAGCTCGGGGTGCTGTAGGATGAGGCCCTGGACTGGATCTCCCAGAGAAGCTGTGGCTGCCCCATCCCTGGGAGTGTCCCAGGCCAGGTTGGACACCCTGGTGGATGATTTTTAAGGTCTTTCCAAGCCAAATCACTGTGTGATTTCCTGGGCTGAGCCTGGGAGCCTGCTCCCAGCTCCCTCCCTGCCACACTGCCCATCTCAGCAGCCAGAGCCTGCCAAGATCCATCCCCAGGCTCCCACATTCCCAGGGGAGCACCAAACCCCTCCAAAGCCAAACCTCTGAGGAGCTTCCCTGGTGCTTCTGAGGCTCCTCTGAGCCAGGCCAAGGCCCAGCCAGGGCCATCCTGCCCTTCCTGGGGGACAGGGAGCCCCGGGAGGGCTGCACCCCCCATTCCAGGAGGGCTGCACTCCCCATTCCAGGAGGGCTGCACTCCCCATTCCTGGAGGGCTGCACTCCCCATTCCAGGAGGGCTGCACCCCCCATTCCAGGAGGGCTGCACCCCCCATTCCAGGAGGGCTGCACCCCCCATTCCAGGAGGGCTGCACTCCCCATTCCAGGAGGGCTGCACCCCCCATTCCAGGAGGGCTGCACCCCCCATTCCTGGAGGGCTGCACCCCCCATTCCAGGAGGGCTGCACTCCCCATTCCAGGAGGGCTGCACCCCCCATTCCAGGAGGGCTGCACCCCCATTCCAGGAGGGCTGCACTCACCATTCCAGGAGGGCTGCACCCCCATTCCAGGAGGGCTGCACTCACCATTCCAGGAGGGCTGCACCCCCTATTCCAGGAGGGCTGCAC
>NW_016690507.1:237425-239694 GCF_001604755.1 Lepidothrix coronata | reverse complement strand
TCAGCCACGATGGCATCCCTGGGGAGAGCCGGGGGGAATGGGAGATGAGGTAAAACAGCCTGTTCTTTTGTGCTTTGTTATGTTATATAATGATATTATACAATTATACAGCATCTTATGCTATTTTAGGTTACACTTTATTAAGATATATCATTATATTATAACATTATATTTTATAGTATTTCATTATATTACTTAATATTTCATTATATCATAATATTATGGTATATCATATTATGTGCTACTGTAATATTTTATGTACTTTATATACAAATATTATTTTATACTTAATACATATTATTTCACTATACTATATAATTTTATACTTTACATACTTTATATATAAATATTGTTTTATATTTAATACAGATATTGTTTTATTATGCTATATTATTTCATATTCTACGTACTTTATATATAGACATTGTTTTATATTTCATATAAATATTATTTTATTATACTATATTATTTTATATTTTACTATATTATAAAACTATACCATTATATAACAACATAATTCTATCACTGTACATTACATTGTACAGTGATATTCCATTTTTATATTCTATTCCATTACATTTTTTATATTCTATTACATTATAGATCTTATTATAGATTATATATATTATATATAGATTGTATATACACTTACACAATATATTGTATAAAATAACATTATTTATTATCTTAACACAATATCACGGTATTATACCACAATATTATATTGTAATATTATAACATTATATCATGTCATATTATATTATACCATATTAATTATATTATATTATATTTCATTACATTATATTATATTATACTATATTATATCATATTATATTATATTTTAGGGGTTGATGTCTCTCACCTCTGGCTCTCATTTGCCAGGTACTCTGCCAACATCCTCACTGCCTGGAGCTCGGGGCTGGCACTGCCTTTGATCTCATCCAGGACCACTCCATATTTCCTCTGGGAAAGGCAACAAAGCCCAGCCTGTGAGTCCCTCGTTTTCCACAAACAATTGTTACTCCCCAAACCCTCCGTGAGAACAACAAACCCCCCGGGAAAGGCGGATTTCTGCTTTGTGTCCCCCCAAACCCCCTGCACTGACACCACCCCCGCCCCCCGTCCCAGGATGAGGCTCCTGGGGGTGTTCCCGGGACACCCCGAGGCTCCACCCCCAGCGCAGGGAATGTGGGATATCCCGGGGCAGCAGCAGGGTTATCCCCAGACATCATCCCCCTGCGTTCCCGGGATACGTGGGGAAGGAATTCCTCCCTGGGAGGGCCGGGATGGAATTCCCAGAGAAGCTGTGGCTGCCCCATCCCTGGAAGTGTCCAAGGCCGGGTTGGAGCAACCTGGGAGAGTGGGAGGTGTCCCTGCCCATGGAGGGGGTGGCACTGGGTGATCCTTAAGGTGCTTCCCACCCAAACCATTCCAGGATTCCATGACTGATCCCACGCCCCCGTTGTGGAGCCCCCCCGGCCCCTCACCTGGGCGATGTAGGCTCGGAACAGGAACACGTCCCTCTCCACCTCCTTCTCGGGGCTGGACGGCTGGAAACGGGAATGTTTAGGGGTCTGTCCCCCAGAGAGCTTCTCACACACGAATCCCCTCCCGACGAACCTCACGCATCCCACCCCCCCAGCCCGCGGGAGCTCCATCTCCCCTCAGGGACCCCCAATCCCATCCCGGGCCGGGCCGAGGGACCCTCAGGGCGCCCCAAACCCGGCGCTTTAAGGACCTCCCAGAAGACCCCCAAAGCACCGCCCGGCCCTCCCAGAGCCTCGCCGACCTTGGCGCGCTGCGCCTCGTTGATGGCGGCCTGGAAGGCGCCGATGTAGAAGTTGTTGCGGAGGTCGAACAGCTCGTCCGCGTCCCCGCCCGGCGCCGCTCCGCTCCCGGCCGCCATCGCTCTCTCACACACGTACCCGGAAGCGCCCGCGCCGCGCGCGGGCCGCCGGGAGCCGCCGTCGCCATGGCGACCGCCAATAGGAGCGCGAGGAGCCGGCCGTCGCCATGGCGACCGCCAATAGGAGCTGTAAATGCCACCACAGCGACGCCGAGAGAATCCCTAAACACTGCGGCGTGGGCGGGGCTGGAGGGAGACGGCCAATGGGCGGCGGAGGCGGCGCTGACGCCATCGGGGCGCGCCCGGGGCGGGGCGAGCACGTGGTGGGATCATGGCGGCGTTCCGGGAGCTCGGGATCTCGCCGTGGCTCGCGGAGCAGGCGCGGCAGGTCGGGCTCACCCGGCCCACGCCCGTGCAGGCCGC
>NW_016690507.1:226151-237195 GCF_001604755.1 Lepidothrix coronata | reverse complement strand
GGAGCGGCCCCTCACGGTCCCCGTCTCTCCCCCAGGCCGGGACTGCCTGGGCTGCGCCAAGACGGGCAGCGGGAAGACGGCGGCCTTTGTGCTGCCCGTGCTGCAGGCGCTCTCCGAGGACCCCTACGGCATCTTCTGCCTCGTGCTGACCCCCACCAGGTACCGAGGGACCCCCGCGGCGGACTGAGCTGCCCCTGCCGCCGGGAACCGCCTCCCTGAGCCGCCCTTCCCTCCCTCCCTCCGCAGGGAACTCGCGCAGCAGATCGCGGAGCAGTTCCGAGTGCTGGGGAAGCCCCTGGGCCTCAAGGACTGTGTGGTCGTGGGCGGCCTCGGTGAGCAATATCCACAATATGTTGTTTTATAATACATAATGTTTTATATTATTATTATCATCATATTATTCTATTTTTATGCATATATACAATATATACATATATACTATATGCAATACCCACAATATGTTGTTTTATAATACATAATGTTTTATATTGCTTACATTATTATATCTTTATACATATGTATATAATATATACAATATATGCATGTACAATATAGATTCTATCTATACAATATCCAAACACACCTGCCCTGTTCCCCACGCAGACATGGTGGCCCAGGCCCTGGAGTTGGCCAGGAAGCCCCACGTGGTGGTGGCCACGCCGGGCCGGTTGGCCGATCACCTGCGCAGCTCCAGCACCTTCAGCCTCAGGAAGCTCAGATTCCTGGTAAGGCCCTTTCTTCCCGAGGGGTTTTTTTTTTGGGGGGATGCCCCGTGGGTGTTCCCAGCTGGCTGAGCGCTGGGGGGGATCCGTTCCCAGGTGCTGGACGAGGCTGACAGGCTGCTGGAGCAGGGCTGTGCCGACTTCACCGCCGACCTGGAGCTCATCCTGGAGCACGTCCCGGCGCGGCGCCAGACCCTGCTGTTCAGTGCCACCCTCACTGCCACCCTCAGCGAGCTCAGGGGCCTGGCTGCCAACGAGCCCTTCTTCTGGGAGGCCCAGTCTGAGTGAGTCCGGAGCAATCCCGTTCCCTCCCTGCTCCTTCTCCCTGGTTTTGCTGTCCCATCCGCTGCTGAGGCACCTCCACTGCTGGGCTCGCTTTGGGGTCCCTGACTGTGGGACACTGAGGGGCTGGAGCGTGTCCAGAGAAGGGAATGGGGCTGGAGCACAAGGAGAAGGGACTGGAGAACTCCTGAGGGAGCTGGGGGGGCTCAGCCTGGAGAAAAGGAGGCTTCAGGGGGGACCTTCTGGCTCTGCAACCCCCTGATGGGAGGGGGGAGCCAAGGGGGGTCGGGCTCTGCTCCCAGGGAACAACAGGACAAGAGGGAATGGCCCCAAGCTGTGCCAGGGGAGGGTCAGGCTGGACATCAGGAGGGGTTTCTCCATGGAAGGGGTGCTCAGGCATTGGAAGGGGCTGCCCAGGGAGGTTTGGAGTCCCCACCCCTGGAGGTGTCTGAGGAAGGCCTGGACGTGGCACTCAGTGCTCTGGGCTGGGGGACAAGGTGGGGGTCAGGCACAGGGTGGGAGGGCTTTTCCAGCCTCAGTGATTGGGGGATTCTGGGATTCCCTTGATCCTCACTTGGTGCTCCCCCCTGGCAGGGTGAGGACGGTGGAGGAGCTGGACCAGCGGTACCTGCTCGTGCCCGAGGCAGTGAAAGATGCCTACCTGGTGCACCTGATCCAGACCTTCCAGGACGAGCACGAGGACTGGTCCATCATCATCTTCACTAAAACCTGCAAGTGAGTGCAGTTGCTCCTTGGGGCTGCTTTGATGTGTCTTCACATCTGGCACAGGTTGCCCAGAGAAGCTGTGGCTGCCCCATCCCTGGCAGTGTCCAAGGCCAGGTCCAGTGGAAGGGTGTTCCTGCCCCTGTCCCAGCTCTGTCCTGAGCCATTTCCTTGGCACATCCTGATTGTTCTTCTGTTTTTCTTTCCTTCAAGGGACTGCCAGGTCTTGAACATGATGCTCAGGAAGTACAACTTCCCTTCTGTAGCTCTGCATTCCATGATGAAACAGGTGAGAGATGGGCAGATCTGGGAGGTGGCTGCTTGTCCAGCTGCATCCCTGAGCTGGGAGACTCCAAGCCCTGCAGCTCCTGTGGATCCAGATCCCTCACAGAGACTTTTCTCTCCACAGAGGCAGCGATTTGCAGCTTTAGCCAAGTTCAAATCCAGCATCTTCAAGATTCTCATTGCCACTGACGTCGCTGCCAGGTACAACATGGGCTCTGTTCCCAAAGGTCACAACCACTGTGGAGTTTGGGCTCAGTTTAGCAAGAGGAGAGCCTTAAATCCCCTACACTTGGGTGGGACAGGGATGTTCACAACACCTCTGAGCTGTGTTTTGGAACCTGTGTGTGTGAAGTAGCTCTGACCGTGTGTGTGTGTTTAGGAGGAAGGTTTCTCTGAGGCTCAGTTTGTTCCCTGGAATTTCTTAACTGCTGGAGAGTTGTGTGAGGAAAGAGTTTGTCCTCCAATCAGCCAATAAAGACCATATTTGTGGAATATGGGGCTGCTGGAGAAAGCAGGGAGCAGGAATTAAACTGCAGACACCCTTGGGATAGTGGAAGGTGTGGGTGGAATCTTTAAGGTCCCTCCCAACCCGAACCGTTCTGGGATTTTATAATTCCATCATGTTAAAGCTGTTTTCTCACCCTCTGCTCTCTTTGCCTGCATTCCAGAGGCTTGGACATTCCCACAGTCCAGGTTGTGATCAATCACAACACTCCAGGCCTGCCCAAAATCTACATCCACCGGGTGGGCCGGACGGCGCGCGCGGGTGAGCGGCACAACTCCCACTGGGATCCCCGGCCCTGGGATCCAGGGAGGGGCTGGGCCCTGGGTGGGGAGGGTCAGGAGGTGTCCCAGCAGCACTGCAGGGTTCTCAGGCAGTGGCAGATCCACTGGGATCCCTGGAATCCTGCCTTAGGATCGCAGTGGTGGATCACGCCGGGTCTGAGCCGCGCCGAGAGCGAACGGAATAAATAAAGACCCCTCTGAGCACCCCTCAGGCTGACTCAGGGGGCTGGGTGGGTTTGGAAGGGGTTGGGTTCATCTCCCTCTGCCTGTCAGCACTCACCTGTCCCTGTTTTTGCACCCTGCAGGCCGGAAGGGAGTTGCCATCACCCTGGTGACACAGTACGACATCCACCTGGTGCACGCCATCGAGCAGGAGATCAGTGAGTGGGGCCTTGGGGCATCCTGCTGGAAGGTGGGATCACACACTGCAGCACTCAGAACCCTGATTTCATCAGCTTTACCATCAAAAAGGTTTCTCTTCCCTGTGTGGCAAAGAGCAGGAGCACCAGAATTCCTGATTCAGCTCCTGAGTGCATCGGGCAGGAGGTTTTTGTCCTCCTGCTGTTTCTCGTGGAGTTCTCTCTGTAATCCCTTTGTCTTCCTTCTTGCCAAGGTGGACAAAAGGAACAGGTTGCTTCAGGTTCAGATTTCCCCGTTTTTTTGGGGGAAGCAGAGCCAATAAATGCAGCATCTTGTGCTGTGGGGAATCGTGGGCAGAGGGGAGGAGTGAACCTGCTGTGGGCTGAAGGGGTTGGAGCGATCAGAGCATCAATTCCCCCCATAGTCAGAGGAGCTGCAGTGGGTTTTTCACTAGTTGAGGATCTGCCCCTGGGGTTTTTTTTAACCAAGCCAATGGTGTGGAAATGTCTCACCCTGGTTCAGAGCTGCAGCTGAAGGAGTTCTCTGTGGAGGAGCAGCACGTGCTGGACATCCTCACCCAAGTGAACGTCACCAGGAGGGAGTGTGAGATTGTGAGTGGAACAAGGAGCCCCTTTGCCCAGGGGGCTGGAGATCCTGGGCAGATCCCTGCAGAAACACTTGGGGGGTGTGTGGGAGGGTTGTTTTGGTTTCTCTTCCCTTGGTTTGCTCTATTATTGCACGTTTTTGCAGCCTTTTTTTGCTGCTGGGTGTTGAAACTGGTACTTTTTGGTGGGCAGGCCCCAGAATGTCCTGGTGACCCTTTGGGGTTGTGCTGCTCCTCCCTGTGTCAGTCACTGACTGCCCTGCTGTGTTTTCCCTTTGCCAGGAGCTGGAGGGGATGGATTTTGATGAGAAGAAAGAAATAAATAAGAGGAAACAGATGATCCTTGAGGGGAAGGTGAGAGCTGGTTTGGTGTCCCTGGTGTGGAAAGGGAAGGTCAGCTCCTCCCTCACTGCTGTGAGATGAGGGCTTACTCCCCTTCTGGGTGCTGAGGGTTTATTTTAAAGGGTATATTAAATATTTTGAGATGAAAAAGTGCCCTGGAGGAGGGTCTGACCTTGGCAGCCCCCTTCAGTCGTGGGTGCCTGCGAAGGGCCGAGGGGCTGCCCCGGGCGTGTCACCGGTGCCCTGCCTTTGCCACGCTGCAGGATCCAGACCTGGAGGCCAAAAGGAAGGCAGAGCTGGCCAAGATCAAGAAGAAGAACAAGGAATGCCGGGAGAAGGTGCAGCAGACCCTGGAGAGGAGGAAGCAGCTGCAGCTGAGGAGGAAGCTGCAGAAGAAGATGGAGCGGCGGAACAAGCGGAAGGCGACGGAGGAGCAGTGACAGCCCCGGGCCTGGCCTGGACTGCCCTGGTTGTGCTGCTGCTTTGGGAATATTGGGATCTGACACCTTTCAATGTGGACACTTCTGGCTGAAATCGGTGTTGGGGAGAAGGGAAGACTCCCAGAATCCCAGAATGGGTTGGCTTGGAAAGACCTTAAAGATCAACAAGTCCCACCCCCTGCCATGGGCAGGGACACCTCCCACTATCCCAGGTTGCTCCAGCCTGGCCTTGGACACTTCCAGGGATATGGGGCAGCCACAGCTTCTCTGGGAAATCCATTCCAGGGCTTCCCCACCCTCACAGGGAGGAGTTTTTTAATGCTGCACAGTCCTGGCTGGGCCATTCCTGGCAGGCTGGATCAGCCTCCTGGGGAATCTTTCAAGCAGATGTTTCCCTTCCTCCACCAAAGGAGAGGCCAGACCTGGATTCTTGGGGCCATCAAGCTCCTCTGCCTCTCCCCCTTCATTCAGTCCCTGCTCTCTCTCCCTTCCCAGGGCTGTGGTTGCCACTCACACTTGTTTGGATCAACAGATTCTCCCCCTGAGCCAGAGTCTAAAAATACTGTGACAAAATGAGCTCAGCCTCTTGTCTGTGCCAGAGTTTTCCAAGAGGAAAATTTGTGGAGCACGTGTTGTGCTGCGTGGGGCTGATCCTGGGGTTTTTCTTGGAATGATCCTGCTTTGTGCAGCTGATTGATATTCCTGCCTGTGGGTTTTTTCTGCCTTGGCTCAGGCTCCAGCCCTGGGTGTTATCCATAGGGATAGCAGAGTCCTGGCTGGGAGAGCAGGGCCCTGTTTTCCTGGGTGATCAGTGGGTTCCAAGGCAGGTTCTGCACAGAAGATCCCCCAGGGGCAGGATTCCTTTGTTCCTTGCTCCATCCAAGAGAACAAAGTGGGGTTTCTGGGGTTCCCCTGTGTGTGTTTGGGACAGGGAGGTTGGTTATGCCAGAGGGGGCTGAGCTCTCCTAAAAAACCAGCTGAGTTTCCTTGTGGAGACAGAAAAATCCCAGAGTTTGGCTAGCTCTGTTCCAGGGTCAGCTTTGCTCCTCAGTGCCTTTTCTGTGGCTAAAAATCTGTTATTTCTGTCCTCTGGCTTAAAATAATTAGTGTGGCCAGTGCTCAAATAAATATTTATTGCAACACGTGACTGGATGTTTGATTTTTTGGGGAGTGAGGGGACTGTGGGGCCTTGAGGGTGGGGAGCAGCACCTGTGTGGAGGTAAAATGGGATTTATTTGAAGAGCTGGGTAAGGATTGAACCTGTTGTGGGTGTTGTATCCCTCTTTTCCTGGGAGCAGCAGTTCCTGAGGTGCCTTTCCCTCGTTGCCTCCCTCTCCCAGACACTTCCCAACCCTCTGTCTGGAGTCTCTGGTGGGGGTTTCTCTGTCTCCTTCCACGTGAGGTTTGATCAAGGGCTTTGTCTTCATCCAGAATTCCTTTTGATGCCTCCCTTGGCTGGGCTGGGAGGGGGGGACACGTGCTGGGAATCAGAGCTCTGGGTGGTGCTGGTGACGTTCCTGCTTCCCAGCAGCAGTTTGGGAGTGGCTGAGGAGCAAAAAGAGGTTGCTGGGCTGATTGGCAGGTGGGAAAATGCCTCAAATTCCCGGATCAGGAATTCCCTGGGCTGTGCAAGAGCTGGCCCATCACACACACCACCTCCCCCCATCACCTCTTGCCCTGGGCCTTCCCTGGCTCTGCTCTTTCCCGAGGATCTCAGGGATTCCCTGGCCGGGTTGCCATGGCAACTCTCCTCAATTTGGGATCTTTGCTGCATCTTCTCTCACCTGGACCATGTGTGGGTCCTGAGTCTGTGCTGGGTGTGCAGGGGGGACAGTCCTGCACCCTCCTAAAACCTGCACCCTCCTCATCCTCCCAAAACTTGCATCCTCATCCTCCCAAAATCTGCACCCTCCCAAAACCTGCACCCTCCTCATCCTCCCAAAACCTGCACCCTCCTCGTCCTCCCACAGCCCTGCACCCTCCTCATCCTCCCATCTCCTCTGGGTGTGAAACCACCACCTGCCTCAGACGTTCCAAGGGGCTCCTGCTCTTCCACCTCCCACCTTCCCAGGCAATTCCATCTCCACACTGATGGATCACGTGCCAAAATTGGCTGGTTTGGGTGCATTTAAGGAAATATTTGTCCCTGGAGTTTCCCCCCCTCCTCCCCAGTCCATATCTACCCCTCTCGTGGAGCAGCAAACACCTCCAGGTGCTTCCCAGAAAGTTTTCCAGGGAGAAGGGAGGGGCTGGGGATCCTCCTGGGTGAGAAACTCGGCGTTTGACAAATCCTCCCTGCTGGAACCTGTGCTGAGCAAGGGCACGTGGAGGTGAGGACAGGCTGGTGACATTGCAGTGCCCTCCAGGGGCCGGCACCCCCTTTGTTCCCAGGTGCTGGACGGGGCAGCAAAGCTCTGGATCTCCCCAGGGAATAAAAGGCAGCTGCAGTGGAACGGTCTGGGCGAGTTCTGGGGCCGGGATTGGGTTTCTCTCTGCAGGAAGAGCAGCGCTCGTGTCCGGCTCTGCTGCAGCTGCTCTCGGGTGTCCCCTTGCAGGGGCTGCACTGGGGGCATCCCCTCCCCCTTTCTGGGGACTGGACCCACTCAGGGGGGGTTTAATGCTGCCCAAACCCACCCCCCCCGGTGCCCCCTGCGCCGCTCCAGCCGCCGCTTCACCTTCGGCTGCTCTTTGCAAACACAAACTCAGCTCCTCTGAACGCCCTAAAAAAGTCACTACACCAGCTCTTCCCTCCCCAGGAATGGCCTTTCCCACCCTGCCCGGGTCTCCTCCCGGGTCTCCCCCGCCGGGTTTGCCGGCAGGTGGCAGCTGGGGAGCTCCGGACGCCTTTGCTCCTGGATCCCGCCGTCATTCCCAGGGAAATGGGGAGCACAGGGATGTCAGAAACTGGTTTCAGAAAGCGGGGAGTGAGGGGGACAGGGCTGCTCCCGAACCCCGCCCCAGCCGGGGGCTGCTGCTGGCAGGATTCTCCTGGATCCTTTCTGGATTGATCCTGACCCTGCACTGCTCCATATTCCTGCTGCTCCATCCAGGGCTCTCCTCCCAGATCCCGGAGTTCCCCTGTTGGACCTTCACCTTCCCTGCTGCACTTTAAAGCTCTTCCCAGCCGGTTTTTGCCGACGAACCCCCCTGCCCACGACATTCCCTCCTCCAGGGCTCGGCTGAGCTGCCCAGGCGCGTCTCCCCTCCGGGCAGGACCCTCTGACTCCCCTCGTCCCTCCCCGGCAGCACCAGGACCCCAAAAACGGGACAGAGGGCAGAAA
This sequence comes from Lepidothrix coronata, assembly GCF_001604755.1. NCBI lineage: Eukaryota > Metazoa > Chordata > Aves > Passeriformes > Pipridae > Lepidothrix > Lepidothrix coronata. The sequence continues at coordinate 229,370 of NW_016690507.1, read as the reverse complement.
CGCCTGGAATATTTTTCCTCCCGTGCCGGCTCTGCTCGATTCCTTCCCACCCCTCGCTCCCGGCAGCGGCTCCGTGTCCTGAGCGCATCCCTGAGGACTCGCTTGGGATTCCCGTCGCCTCTGGAGGGAGCGCGGCTGGCGGGGAGAAGCCGACTCTGCTCAGCTCGAGCCCGTTGCAGAGGCTCATCCCCATCCCTTCACCTCTGCCCGGCAATTCCCAGCGCCAGCCCCGAATTCCCGAGCCCGGACACGGCAGGATGGCAGGAGAGGTGCCACTCGTGCCGCCCCTCCCCGGGCTCAGACGCTGTTTTCAGGTGCCCTGGCAAGGGCTGGGCAGGGATGGCTCGGCCTGGAAGGTGAGAGGGAAACGTGTCCATGTGGTGCCTACTGGGATCTGATCCCACCGTTATCCCGGTGCCGGGGGGAACAGGAGGCAGAGATCCGGACCCTGCCCTGTCCCACGGCCCCGGGGGACACGAGGCAGGAGCAGGGACAGGGGCTGGTGCTGGGGCAGAGCCCACCCTGCTCCGGGGGGTCCCACGTGTGCAGGGCACAGGGGGAAGGGGGGACAAGTCACACCTGGGGCAGCCTGTGAGGGTCCCAGTGAACTCCAGGGGGGACAAATGTCCTGGAAGAGCTGCTGTGGGACTGCAGAGCCCTTCCCTGTGCTCTGTCCGTGGGGACAGAGGGGATGCCGTGGGGACAGGGATGATGCCATGGGGGCACAGGTGATGCCATGGGGTTAGGTGTGGCACCAGGGGGACAGGGGTGATGCCATGGGGACACAGGTGATGCCAGGGGGACACAGGTGATGCCAGGGGGACAGAGGTGATGCCACAGGGACAGAGAGGATGCCATGGGGACAGGGTGATGCCATGGGCACACAGGTGATGCCAGGGGGACACAGGTGATGCCATGGGCACACAGGTGATGCCAGGGGGACACAGGTGATGCCACAGGGACAGAGAGGATGCCAGAGTGACAGAGGTGATACCATGGGGACAGAGGGGATGCCATGGGGACAGGGGTGATGCCAAGGGGACACAGGTGATGCCAGAGTGACAGAGGTGATACCAGGGGGACAGAGGTGATTCCAGCCTCCTTCCCCTTCCCCCTTGGTACCTTCCTAGACCTGCAGTGACAGTGGCCTCCAAGGACATGGAATTTGATTCCCACTCCTTGGCAGAGCCCTGGAGGTGCTGCCAAGGTGCTTCAGGTGGGACCTGACTGACCCCCGGGTGTGGCTCCTTTGGGTGCCCCGTTGCTGGAGCTGCCACATCTCCAGTCTGGAGTGTTCCTGCTCTTCCCAGAAGTGCCTCACTTCCAGCATTATTCCAGCTGCTGGTTTTTGGGAGCCGAGGGAGGAGACAGGGCTGTGTGTGCACGGGATGATGTTCTCCCTCGGAGCAGAAACAGCCTCGACACACCACGACCCAATAACCACAATAATTACAAATTACTCCGGGAGAGGGCATTTTGGGGGGCTGTTCTGTGCTCAGGAACACTCTCACAGACACACATTCCACTTGCCTTCCTCCGGAGCACGTGGAAATGGTGTCCCAGGGTGTGCATGTGTGTGTGTGTGGGGGGGGTCACACGCACGGCCTGTGCTCCCTGTGCTGTCAAGTGTAAACAGACCATTTCTGCACTAAAAATAACCCTCTCCTCTGAGGAAGGCAGCAGCTGATCTCTGCAGCCCAGATGCAGGAGCTCAGAAGGCTGAGGTCACCCACTTTTCATTAATGGCATTATTTAATTACGAACTCCCCCGAGTCCCTCTTGGAAACAAAAGGGCCTCGTTGCTTGGCCTCCATCAGGGGCTTGTTTCAGGGTGTCCTCATAAAAATGCAGACCTCCAAGCCAGTCTGTTAAGTGACTTTGACGTGAGAGTGTCCAACAGCACCGCACGCATCACCGGGGGCTCCACGGCGGCTTTTTGGGGAAAAAAAACAGACTTTTGCCTCTTGTTTAAAATCACTCAGCGGACTCAGAGAATCCCCAGCGTGGCCTGTGCTGAACCCTTCCCCTCTTGCCTCTCCAGGCACCTGGTAGGGGCTGTAATTAAAGTCCAACAGGGGTTCAGGGAGGGTAATTGTGCACTTTGTGGAGCAGGAGGAGGAATCCAAGCCGGCGAGGGGAGGGAGCTGGTGGGGTCTGCCAGGACTGGACTGGCACTGCTGCTCAGCCTGGAAGGGCTGTCTTGGCATCTCCCAGCTGGCTTTTGCATCAGACACATCCTTTTTCTGAGACTGGCATGTCCAAGCTGGTCAGCAGGACCTTGGCTTGGCTCTGGATCCCCCCTGGCTGCTGCAGGGGGTTTGATTTGTTCATGTGTGAGTCCTTTCCCCCCCTTTATTAATGTCCTGTCTAGGTGTCCTATGAATAATTAACACCTTAATTTGCCCAAAGCAGTGAGGTCTCTGGAGGTACCTGCAGTCAGGAGCATCTCCCACCCTCCCAAAGCCCTCTGGGATGGAGCTGCTGATGGGAATTGTTGGGAGAGTGAAGCAAACACAGGAGTGCAGCTCTGCCAGCCAGCCCTGGCTTTTGGAACATGGGATTTTCCTCCTTTTTGAAGCAGGAAAAGCATAGCTAGGAGGGGTTGGAGGGGGCACAGGGGGGATGTGCCAGTGCTGCTGCTCCGAGGCAGGACGGGAACCCTTTGGAAGTGCTCCCCGGGGTGGGGCAGATGGAATTTTAGTTCTGTCTCGTTGCTAACCAGGGATTTAGGGCATTTGTGGAAATAGCTGGTGATAAATGGGGTTTCATTAGCTCAGGAGAGGGGAAGACTGCAGAGGAAAGTGCCTCTCCCAGACCCATCCATCACCCGGCCCTGCGGTGCCTCCAGGAAGGGCTGGGAACAAACGCTGAGCCCGGGACAGAGCTCATCAAAAAGCCACTCTGCAGATTGTTCTGGCAAGGAAAAGGATGGCACCAGCCCCTGGGGGGGGAGAGCCACGGGGAGAGTGGCCTCTGCTCCTGGTTCCTGATGGGGAAGCAGCAAAGGAGCAGAGCCAGGGATGGGACTGGCTCGGGGAGCCACGGGCTGGCACGGCAGGAACAGCTCCTGGGGAACAGCTCCCAGCAAACCCCAGGGTCAGGGAACAGCTCCCAGCAAACCCCAGGGCCAGGGAACAGCTCCCAGCAAATCCCAGGGCCAGGGAACAGCTCCCAGCAAATCCCAGGGCCAGGGAACAGCTCCCAGCAAATCCCAGGGCC
>NW_016690507.1:222635-225417 GCF_001604755.1 Lepidothrix coronata | reverse complement strand
TACGATTTCTGGACCTCCTTGCATGATTTTTGGACCTCCTTGCATGACTTTTGGACCTCCTTGCATGACTTTTGGACCTTCTCACACTCCCCCCAGACAGTCAGTGGGTCAGTTCTTTGCTGTGGGTTGAGGTGGAGCTCTCCAGTGTTGCCAGGTTGTGTTTTGGGGGTAAAAAAAAAGCAGCATAAGGGGCAAGAAGAGGCTCAAACAGCAGAAAAGCTGGGTTTTGTGCTGTGCTGCTGCCTGAGCTGGGTCAGAGCAGGTGCTGGGAATGGTGGCAGCCAGAATTTCACCCCGTGGAGCTGTGGGAGCTCCTCTGCCTCTTCCCCCACTCCCAGAGTCCTGCTGAGCCTGACTCAGGTCCCTCTCCCTGCCTGGGGAGAGGTGACTCACCCAGGGGTGGCACACCCAGGTCTGGTCACCCCCACCAAGGCCAGGAAATGCTGCTGCCAGAATTTAAGGATCCATTCCCAGCTCCACCTCGTGGGTCACAGAGAAGAGACCAGTGAGAGGGGCAGAGCAGGGAACATGAGGAGCTTCTTCCCAGCTTCCCTTCCCTCATATCCCAAATCCCACCCCCTTCTTCCCACGTCAGTGAAAACCAAACCAAACACACCTTGCTTGGAGCTGATCTCTATTTCAAAAGAAGGCTGCTCCTGTAGGAATAAAATATCAACACTGGCACGGGGTGGGAAGCAAACCCTGAAAAACTTTTTGCCACCCAGTTGCTTTCTTCCCTCCTTAAATACCCTTAAATACAAATGTCACTACAGCAGCTCCAGCCCCAGGCAGTTGTGAGAACACCTCATGCAACAAAAATTAAAATAAAATAAAAACTAAAATAAAAACTAAACACCCCCCTCCAAAAAAAACAAAAAAACAAAAAAACCCAAAAAAAACCACCCAAAAACCCCGACCCAGAACAGAAAAGCTCTTCCCTGGCTAAGCAGGTCTGGAAACCTCCAGGTTTCCTCACCCCCCCTGGGAAAGGGAAGGGCTTTGCTTGGCCACAGCCCAGCACAGAGTCACCAGCAGCCTCCACTCCAGCAGATTCCCGAGGTTCCAGCCCCGAGTCCTGCCCTGACTTGCAGGCAGAGTGTGGAAGCTGCAGGTTCCTCCGTGGTCAGCGGGTGAGGGAGGGCAGAGGCAGAACATTCCCAGGATCGCTGCTCTCTGCCTGATTTACAGCAGCAAAAAAGCCAAAAAACCCCCCCCCAAAAAACACCCAAACCCATCCACAGCCCTGGAAGGTCCCAGGCAGAGCCACCCAGACTCTGCCCAGGGCTCACAGCCTGCCAGGGGACACAAATCCAGCTTTCCCTGGGACCCCGCGGGCATTGCTCAATTCCTGCCACCGGACAACATCCAGGAGAACTCACAGGCTTCCCACGGGCCCCTCAGGGCACGGTCCCAGCTGCTCCAAGCGCCTCCTGCTCTCCTTAAACTCCTGCTCTCCTTAAACCAGGGCAAGCCGGGACCCGTCCCCTTCCCAAGGAGAACCGGCGGGAGCAGGAACGGCTCCGGGGGCTGTTTCCCGATATAAAAGGCAACAAAAAAAAAAAAAAAATAGAAACCAAGAGCAACTGTGGCTTGCTCCATTTAATTTCAATTAACTGCAGCCCTCAGAGGCCCGGGGAGGTGCCAATCCAGCAGCTTGGTGGCCGTGCCCTGGGGGATGTCCCGTCGAAGCCTCTGCTCTGCTCAGCTGAAAGTTTTAACGAGTCGTTAAATCCCACTGCGTTAAGCTAATAAAGGCTTTAAAACCCGCAGTTTTTTTTTTCCTCTGGAGGATGAGTGAACAGTGGGAAGGACACAGGGTCAGGAAAAAGGCCCCTTCTCTGCAGGGGGGGCTCGGGTACCTTGGGATGCTCCCGACAGTGAGCAGAGCTACTGGATCCTGTTGGAAGGACTTTGGGTGGGGAAGGAGAAGAAGAAAAGGAGAGACTCGTCCCGGGTGTGCTAGAACCTCTCCTCCCTCCCTAGGTGGGGAAACAGGTAGCTTACTTGCAAAAGGCAAGTGGTTTCCTAAAAAAACTACCGGAAAAAAAAAAAAAACAAAACCAAAAACAAACCCACAAAGGCTGCTCAGCCCCCTCCCCCTTAGAAAAGTGTAAAAACCCCCGGGGACACAGTGTGGGAGGGCAGCAGGAGGGCACAGCTGCCACCTCTGGGCCGTGCCACGGCCAGGGCAGGGTCCAGAGAAGGCCTGGCTGGGACTTTGGGTGCTCCCTGGAAAGCTCAGCTCCTCCGTGCCCGGGTGCTGGGTGGGCACTGGGCGGGCACTGGGCGGGCACTGGGCGGGCTGGCCGGTCCCCACGCTGCCCAGGCAGCTGCTGGTACGGTGGCAAATCCTGCCCAAGGAGGCCTCGAGGCTGTGGGGTGGCTGTGGTTGCTCTGGGGGGGAGCAGTGCCAGCCCGGGCTGCCCCCCCTGCCAGGGCAGGGCTCCCCTCCCTCAGTTGCTCTCCACCAGCTTGGCCAGTCCCTGCCGGATCTCGCTGAGCTCGAAGATCTTCACGTCCATGATCTCGGCCACCTTGGTCACCTCGCTCTGCATCTTCTCCCTCTCTGCCAGGGTCTCTGCCAGGCTCTGCTCGGCCAAGTGCAGCCGCTGCTCCAGCTCGGCGTTCCGGGCCTCCAGCTCCTGCCAGGGGCACACGGGGAGGGGTGGGCACGGGGAGGGGGCTGCTCTGCCCTGCCCACACCCCCCTGTCTCCCCAAAACAGCCCTAACCCCAATCATAGAATCACAGAATCACGGAATCAGCCGGGTTGGAAGGGACCT
>NW_016690507.1:218286-222103 GCF_001604755.1 Lepidothrix coronata | reverse complement strand
GTCTCCCTCTCCTGGCTCGCAGCATCCCAGGGAGCACATTTGGGAGCACCCAGGAACCTGCCCGGCTTCAAATGTCCTGAAACCTCACAGGAATTGGGAAAGTTGTTTTTTTTCGGGGTTTTATGAGCCCAGAATTTTTCCTCCTCCATCCCCCTTTCAGAACCCGTGATGGACGTGCCTGGAGACTCACTCGCTGTCCTGAGGGTTCAGCCCTCACCTCGTGGGTTTTTTTTCTCTGAGTTTATCCCGCTCTCCAGAAAAATGCAGGAGCTGCTGCTGAACAGGAGCGTTTCTACAGCGGTGTGAGACATTTCTGCAGTGAACTCAAATGTCTCAGGTTTTAATTAACCCACCACTGCTCAGCTGTATTTACTTTCCTAAAAACGCTGCGAGTTCAGCACTTCAGGTTGCTCTTTAGGGGACTCCAAGGTGCAAAGGTCTGGAGCTGCAGCTCACGTGGATCATCCCCAGGCCTGATGGGGATGTCTGGAGACGGTTTTGCCACGAGACAGAGCCCGTGTAGGGGCTCTGGACCTCAGAGAGAAACACAGGCAGTGCCCCAGATCCTGCTCCATCTGTGCCCGTGCCCGGGGCTGAGGAGCAGCTCGGCTCCCTCCTGCCAGCCAGGCTGTGCCAGAGCTCTGCTCCCTGTCCCAGCAGCCCTGAAGGACTTCAGGGCACGGAGTGGGGACAGGACATCACAGCTCTGCCCCAGCCCCGTGTCAGGGGCTGCTGGAAGTGCTGAAGGAGGGTGTGTGAAGACTGGGACTGCTGTTGCCAGCTCACTGTGCCCCGTGTCACATCCCTGAGGGTGGAAGGAGGCAGGGACACGGGCAGGGTGTCACATCCCCGAGGGTGGAAGGAGGCTGGGACACGGGCAGGGAGCTGTTCCCAGCATCCAGAGGCACGGCAGCTCAGGATGGCAGCTGCAGGGATGGATCCCTGTGCTGGGAGAGCAGGGGTGCCCCAGATCTGCCACCTTCACCTGCAGCTTCTGCAGCGTCTCCTCCCGCTCCCCCTCTGCTTCCCAGCGGCCACACTTCTGGCTCTTCAGCATCTGGATCTCCTGGAACATGAGGAGGGAGAGAAACACGTTGGATCCACCCCTCTCCCAGCGGGAGCAGCTCCCACCACACCCCCAGCCCTCTCTCCAAGGATCCCATAATCCCAGGTAGCTCCAAATTCCCATCCCCTGCTGCCTCCCTCGGAGCCCTCGGTCCCTAAATCTGAGTGCCAGCAGAGCTCAGTGCTCTCTGCATCCCTGCTCCCACATCCCAGGGCACATCCCAGGCTCCTGGGGACAGGGATGAGCTGTTGGGTGGAAAATCCCGTGCACACCTTTGCCCCAGCATTTTTCCTCCAGCCTGAGCAGACCCGGGAAGGAGGGACAAATGTGTTCTGAGCGAGGATCAGGGAGCCCAAACCACCTTCCCTCCTCAACCCCAGGGCTCCATCCCCCCCTTTGCTGAAGCAAGGCCAGCAGACAGCCCACGGAGCGTGAATCACAGGGATCCTCCTCGCACCTCCCCTCCTCCTCCTCAGCCTCTGGAGTTAAAACCCGGCTTTAAATCACTCATTCATTTAAATGCAGCGAGAGCTGGAGACAATTACTACACCAGAGGTTAATTGCCACTGCAGAGGGCTGAGAGGGGAAGGGGTAAGAGAGCTCTGAGCCTCCCACTCCGGGCTATGGACACGCTGGGAAGCTCCCAGCGCTTCCCTCTCCCTCAGCTTTGCCTCCCCAGAGAGGGAACCAGCCCGGGGGGCCTCTGACCCCAAACCAGCAGTGACTGACAGACTGACAGACCCCCCCAGCCCCGGGCTTGGGGTGTCACAGCCTCACCTCATCCTTAGCCTTGATGAGCAGCTCCAGCTCCTCCAGGGTCTGGCTCAGCTCCTCCTTGTTGTTGTCGCTGGAGGAGTCGTGAGTCCCCTGCGACTCCAGCTCCGCCACCTGCCAGGCAGGGAAGGCTCCCTCAGGAATGTTGGGGCTCCCCCAGAGCCCACAGCCAGGGTTTGGCTTCCCTGCCAGCCCACCCCGGGGTGACAGCAGGGCAGCAGCTCCCGCCCGGGGCTGTTGGGAAAACCTTCCCCCTGCCCTGCCTGGACTGGGCTTTGTGGCAGAAAAGTTCAGGGGCTCTGTGTCTGCTTTGCCCTGCTGTGCTTCCAGTAAAACACACGAGGGGATGGCTCCATTTTACACCCCTGGGCACAGATTTCCAAGGGCAAGGGAGTCACTGCAGCTCAGCCCCAGCAGGGCCAGGGGGGGTTTGCCCAGGGATGTTCCCCAGCCCCGAAAAGTTCAGCTGGGTGGCTTGGATTGTTCAGGAGGAGGATTCATCTTTTAAAGCTCGTCAGGAAGGGCTGCAGCAGCTCTTGCTGGGGCTCTGCAAACATCCCCTCCAGTGATGGGGACCCTCACACAGCCAGGGCTCGGATCCTGGTGTTCCCAGGAGCAGGGGCAGCAGGACTGGGTCAGCGGTGAGCTCTGGTCCCAAAATGCTCCGATTTAGGGACAATGATCGAGGTGTCTCACTGAGAGGCTGCTGCCCCTCACCCAAAGCTCCCAAAAATCCTCCCTCCTGGTTCCCAGCTGTGGGAACAGCCACAGAACAGCGTGCACAGAGCAGGGAAGAGCCAGCCCAGTCACAAACCCCACACACAGACACCCACACGAGGCCTCTGCTACACCCAGGGCAGGCTCCTGCTGCGGGGGAAGACAAATCTGTTCCGTGCAGCTCTTTTCCTGCCCAGCTCCAGCCCTGGGGATGAGCTCCAGGCCCAGCAGATCCTGGGGGGTGGCTGTTGGCTGCACAGGCTTGGCCACACCAGGGCCATCACGAGCAAAACAGCTGCTAATTGCTGTAAATCCCTGCTGCCTTTCAAAGGAGCCATCTCCAAGAGAAACGGCTCCACGCCTCCTCCTCCTCCTCCTCCAGGGCTCCAGAGCCCTTTCCCAGCTGTCCTAAGAGCCTTTCCCAAGTGCTCTGTGGTTCCTCCCTCCCCTGCCGTGTGACTGTCACCCCTCTCCCTCCTCAGCTGGCCCGTGACCCCTCTGACATCCTGGAGGTCAAAGGATCCCGTTATTCCAAGGGAACAAGGCTCTGTTTGTGCTGCACCACCCGGGTTTCATGATGTTGCAGCTCGGATTGGAGCTAATTATAGCAGCCAGAGCAACCCTCAGCCTTCCTGTCAGCAGCCAGAGCTTGCCCTGATGCCTGGCTTGGTGGGAAGGGGGGGGCACAGCCCTTGGTCTGGCTGGGAGCTGGGAACTACTTCCAGAAAACACGAAGGGAGGCTGAAACTCTGTGACTCTGTGCTCTGGTTTCCTCCCTTCCCCCCCGGGGGCTCAGCACACCCCCTGTGCAGAGCAGGGGAGCTCATCCAGAGCTCATCCAGACCTCCCAAGCCTTGTTCCTCAACGTGTTTTCCTTGCCAGGCTTGTGCAGCATCCTGGATTTCCATCCTGCCCTGACGCCTGGCTGGGTGTGGGAGGAGGGCACAGCCCTTGGTCTGGCTGGGAGCTGGGAACTCCCTCCAGAAAACACCAAGGGAGGCTGAAATTCTGTGACTTTGTGCTCCGGTTTCCTCCCTTCACTCCCAGGGACTCTGTGCAGAGTCCCTGTGCAGAGCAGGGGAGCTCATCCAGAGCTCATCCAGAGCTCATCCAGACCTCCCCAGCCTTATTCCTCGACATGTTTCCCCTGCCAGGCTCTTGCAGCATCCTGGATTTCCATCCCATGTCCAGGGCAGACGGGAGAGTGGGGCCAGGGGCCCTGGGATGGGATGGGATGGGATGGGGTGGGATGGGATGGGA
>NW_016690507.1:215449-217660 GCF_001604755.1 Lepidothrix coronata | reverse complement strand
GGGGTGGGATGGGATGGGATGGGATGGGATGGGATGGGCTGGGATGGGATGGGATGGGGTGGGATGGGATGGAGCTCCCTGGGCTCACCCGCTGCCGCAGCGTCTCCGTCTCCTCCTGGTACGCCGTGAGCTGCTTCTTCCACTGGTCCACGTTGGCGTTGGCCTCGTGCAGAGCAGCCACCAGCTTGTTGTTGTTGTCCTGGAGGCTGAAGAACTCGGCCTCCCACTGCACCTCACTCACAGAGCTGCGGGAGAGAGCAGGGGGTGAGCCCAGGACAGCAGGGGAGGCTCCTTCACACACACACCCCCCCGTGCCCAAAGGATGCTCCTGGAAGTGCTCAGAGGCTCCACAGGTTCCCACTCAGCCCTCACATCACTTCCCGAATTTAAGCTCTCCTTCCAGCCCTGAACCTGCCCCTCTTCCCTTTGTCCCTGGGTGATATTTGACTTTGAAACTGCAGAGACCACACTGCGAGATTAACGGGGTGGGGGAGATGCAGGTGCCACAAAAGGGGCTTTGCAGTGTGAGATTGTGAATCCACTTTAAAAATCCTTATTGGATCTGAAGTTTTTGCTTTGAATAAAGCCCTACCAGCCCAGACTCGGGGAGAAGGCAGCAAAGGAGACTTGCTTTTGATTTAAAAATACTCTTTAAGTGTTCAGCTGGGAGCTTGACAGGAGCCACGGGCAGAATCCAGCCCAAAGCCTTTTGAACAGACAAAGAGAGGAAGCAGCAGGGACTTTGCTGGAATCATCAGGGGAGTTAACACAAATGTAGCCCTGGGCCAGCTGGAGAAGTGTGAACATCTTCTGGTATCACAAACTACTGATCTGTAGATAACTGGCACCAAGTCAGGGAGCCTCCTCCTTCCCACGCTGCCTGAGCAGCGCATTATTCCAAGCTGGAATAACTTCCTGCCAGGAAAGGGCATCGGATCAGGGCATTGCTCAGCAGGAGTGTGGGGTCACAAGTGCTCGGGGTGACAGAGAAAGGCACCAGATCCTGCTGGAATGGGCAGCTCAGGGGTCAGGAGCAGGGAGCTCCTGGGGCAGCCTCACCCTTCCGAGAGCATCTTCTTCAGCCGCTCCTTCTCCGTCGTGATCTCCACGTCAGCACTTTGGCTCCGGAACAGTTTGTCCTCTCCTGGCCCGTTGGAGCTGATGATGGGGCTGGGAAGCACCTGGGGGATGAAGAAGGGGGTGGTTATGGCCACGTGGCCACACAAGGGCTCTGCAAACTTATTCCCAGCCTGAGTCTTCTCTTATTCTTACAAGAGCTTTCCACAGGGCGAGTTCTCAGTCCCTGCCCTGCTGGGACAAACCTGGCTCTGCCCTAACTCAGGGAGAGCTGTGTTTGTCTGCACAAGGGGGGGGCAAAGCCCCTCAGGTGTGGCCCAGCAGCCCCAGCCACAGAGCAGGAATGATTTTGGAAGCTCTGTGGGCACAGGGCTCTCTCTTGGTTGGTGCTGTGCTCTTCCAGCAGCTGCCACATCCTCCCCATCCCTGTCTCCACACCCTGCTGGGGCAGTGATCCCAGTGCAGGGGGGGTCAGAGCTTGCACACACCAGATCCCAGTGCAGGTGGACTCCCAGCTATTCCTCCCTCCTGCCCTGATGTCTGGAATTCTCTGGCCCTCAGCTGAGAAATGCCAGCAGTGCCACAGCCCCTCACCCGAGTCCCACAGCCCTGCCCAGCTCTCAGCTGCTCAAACTGCCCTTTCCAGGGCTTGGCTGAATTCTTAAGAGGCTTTTCTTGCTGTTTCTCAGAGCAGGGGAAAGGCTTAAACTCCCAACACAGACCTGCCAGTTCAGCCCCCAGCCCCTGACTGGGTTGAGTGCCAAGCCCAGCTCCTGCTCCTGGAATTCAGGCCCCACTGGGATGGTGGTTCCCAGGGAGAGAAACTCAGCTCAGGTGACTCTGGCACCCATTTTCCAAAGGTGGGGGAGAAGGAACAACCTCTGCACCAAAGTCTGTCCTTCCCTGTGCTCCCTATTCCTGCACACACCAGGAACTGAGGCACGGAAGGGGCAGAGGTTTCTTATTCTGGTGTTTTGTGCCAACCAAAACTGTCGTGTCTCTTAAATTACCCACAGCAATGTACCCTGTGATGGGGGTGCTAAATGGGATGGGGATTGGCCTAAAAGGTACCAAAGGACAGAAGAAAAGCTGCTATTCTGGGAATTCCCCAGCCCTGGGAAAAAAAAAAAAAAA
>NW_016690507.1:210948-213093 GCF_001604755.1 Lepidothrix coronata | reverse complement strand
GGGCTGAAGGGTTCCAGAGCCTTCCAGGGGTTCCAGAGCCTTCCAGGGGTTCCAGAGCCCCTGCAGGGTTGCCTGGGAGAGGTGCTGCTCCTACCTGGGAGAGGTGCTGCTCCTACCTGGGAGAGGTGCTGCTCCGAGGCAAAGCCCAGCCCGTACACGGTGTTGGCTCGGCTGTCGGCCCATTGCCCGAATTTCTGGGAGGTCTTGGTGAAGGTCATGTTGGGGGTGATGGTGCTGTTGATGATTGCCTGGGGAGAGAGGCAGTGGCAAGTCAGGGAAGGCTCCAGGTGGGTGGCGCGGGGTTGGATGGCGGAATCGCGGGATCACGGAGCGGTTTGGGTCGGAAGGGACCTTAAAGATCATCCCATTCCAACCCCTCTCTCCACGCCACTCCCTGAGATCACCACGATCCCTGTGAACTCTGGGAATGAGGGGTAGAAACCTCTGCCTTTCCATCTGCAAAACAGCAGTTCAGGCTCAGGCTTTTGGTGACCAAAAGTCTTTCCAAGCCCGGCGACGATGTGGCACGAAGGAATCTTAATCATCTTTTCTACCGAGAAAAGGGATAAAAAAAAAAAAAAAAAAAGAGACAGCACGTCTCTGGGGCCTCAACAGCTTTCTGCTGTTCTCCATTTTCATGGCAAGTAAGGGGGGATGGAAGAAAAAAAGGCTCAACCACCACTCAGGACTGGGTATTACGAAACTCTCTCTCAGGACTGGGTGTTATGAAACCCTCTCTGCTGGGCAGGGGAGCAGCAAAAAAGCCTGAGAAGACTCTGTGCCATCCCAGGGCTTCGAGAAGGAGGCAGGAGGGTGCCCACCAGGAACAGTTTTAGGGAGAGTAACTCGTGTTTTGTGGAGGTGACTGAACCTCCGAGGCTTCTTCGACCCCTCTCTCTCTGTACGTACAGGGGGTGGGTTCAGCACAGGATAAAGGCTCTTGGAAAACACTTGGGGTTGGAATGGGGGGTGTGTGTGACAACACCAGACCCCAGGGTGTGACAACACCAGACCCCAGGGCACGTTTTCCACCAGCACAGATTCCGGTTCTGCCTCCAAACTGAGGAGGAAACGAGGCTTCACCTGGCCATGGGAAGGTGCCAAAGCGCCAACCCCAACCCCACCCCAACCCCACGGGCAGCAGGAGAGGTTCTGGGGGGGGGAGAGCCCTCCTTGGGGCTGCTGTGCCCCCACCTTGGTGCCCCCCACGCTGATGATCCGGTACACGTTGCGCGTGGCATCGTAGAAGTAGGAGACGGTCAGGGCGTGTTTGCTGGCCGGGATCCAGTTCCGTTTGGTGGCCGGGTCGATCTGGAAAACGTGGGCCCTGGTGCTGAAGATTGGCTGCTCCCTGCAAGACAGGAGGGCAGGGCTGGCTCGGGGCAGGGGGAAGCTCAGAGAGGGGGGAAGTGCAGCCGTTTCCTTCTCTTCCCCTTCCCCGTGTCCTGGGTACAACTCCTGCTCTTCTTCATGTTCCTGGGCACAGCTCCTGCTCTTCCTCGTGTTCCTGGGCACAGCTCCTGCTGTTCCCCTTCCCTGTGTTCCTGGGCACAACTCCTGCCCTTCCCCTTCTCCGTGTTCCTGGGCACAACTCCTGCCCTTCCCCTTCCCCGTGTCCTGGGCACAACTCCTGCTCTTCTTCATGTTCCTGGGCACAGCTCCTGCTGTCCCCCTTCCCTGTGTTCCTGGGCACAACTCCTGCCCTTCCCCTTCTCCGTGTTCCTGGGCACAACTCCTGCCCTTCCCCTTCTCCGTGTTCCTGGGCACAACTCCTGCCCTTCCCCTTCCCTGTGTTCCTGGGCACAACTCCTGCTCTTCCCCTTCCCCATGTCCTGGGCACAACTCCTGCTCTTCCCCTTCCCCATATTCCTGGGCACAACTCCTGCTCTTCCTCGTGTTCCTGGGCACAGCTCCTGCTCTTCCCCTTCCCTGTGTTCCTGGGCACAACTCCTGCTGTTCCCTGTGTCCTGGGCACAACTCCTGCCCTTCCCCTTCTCCCTGTTCCTGGGCACAGCTCCTGCTGTTCCCCTTCCCCATGTCCTGGGCACAACTCCTGCTGTTCCCCTTCCCCATGTCCTGGGCACAACTCCTGCTGTTCCCCTTCCCCATGTCCTGGGCACAACTCCTGCTCTTCCCCATGTCCTG
>NW_016690507.1:198740-210912 GCF_001604755.1 Lepidothrix coronata | reverse complement strand
ACAACTCCTTCTCTTCCCCTTCCCTGTGTTCCTGGGCACAGCTCCTGCTGTTCCCCTTCCCCATGTCCTGGGCACAACTCCTGCTCTTCCCTGTGTTCCTGGGCACAGCTCCTGCTGTTCCCCTTCCCCATGTCCCGGGCACAGCTCCTGCTGTTCCCCCTCCCTGTGTCCTGGGCACAACTCCTTCTCTTCCCCTTCCCTGTGTTCCTGGGCACAGCTCCTGCTGTTCCCCTTCCCCATGTCCTGGGCACAACTCCTGCTCTTCCCTGTGTTCCTGGGCACAGCTCCTGCTGTTCCCCTTCCCCATGTCCCGGGCACAGCTCCTGCTGTTCCCCCTCCCTGTGTCCTGGGCACAACTCCTTCTCTTCCCCCTCCCTGTGTTCCTGGGCACAGCTCCTGCTGTTCCCCTTCCCCGTGTCCCTGGGGTGCCAAGGACAGAGTGTCTCCCCCCCAGCCCACCCCTGCCCCTCTGGGAAGGGACCAGCAGCTCCCCACTGCCCACACTGGTGCCATCGAGTGACCCCTCTTACTCCAGCAGTCGTGACCCAAGCTCTGAGCTGTTTTCCCAAGACCTCTGGGTTTCTCTGTGCTCTCCACATCCCTGGCACTCCTCTGAAGCCCAGTTTTAGAAGCTGGGGGATGGTTCTGCACGGGAAGAGCCCGTGGCTGTCTCTGCCTCCTCCTCCTCCCCCCCATCCAGGCAGTGTGAGGACACACCACTGACCTTGGGCTGGGAAAACACCCTTGACACAGCAACAGAGCTACCCCAAATACAGATTTGTACCTTCCTCTGGAGCTTCTCCTGCCCTGCAGACCCGAGACCCTCCCAGAGGCCACAGCCTGGGTGTTCCAGCAATCCTCTGCCCTGGGGTCAGTGGGTTTTATATCCACCTTCACCCAGGGACAGGCACGGGAGAATTGGGAGTTAAAAGCACAAATAGCCCCCTCCTCAATCTCATATTTAGGGCACAGCTGGTGGCCCTTCCCAGCACAGCCCCTGGGGCAGGGTTGTGATTAGGGGTTGTAACATTTCCAGCCCTGACCTGAAGCTTTCTTTCACCACCACTCATCACCTCGGTGCTCCCCCAGGAACAGGATCTCTCTGGCTGCAGGATATCTCCAGGCTGGAGCTCCAGGGAATGGATGGGTGGGTGGATGGATGGGTGGATGGAGGATGTGTTTGGGACGTGAGCACAAAGAAAACCCTTCCCCTCAGCACAGCTCTTCCTCCCTTGACTCACGCTTGGGAAGCGCATCCTGCAGCCAGGGGTCACATCCCGGGATTAAAGCAAGTCCCTGCAGGAACCAAAGGAAACACTTCACCCTCCCCAGCGTGCAGCTGCTGCAGGGAAAGCCCTGAACCAAACTCTGAACCAAACCCTGGACCAAATCCTGAACCAAACCCTGAAACAAATCCTGAACCAAACCTGAATCAAACCCTGAACCAAAACCTGAACCAAATCCTGAACCAAACCTGAACCAAATCCTGAACCAAACCCTGAGCCAAACCTGAACCAAACCCTGAACCAAGCCCTGAACCAAACCCTGAACCAAACCCTGAGCCAAACCTGAACCAAAACCTGAACCAAAACCTGAACCAAACCTGAACCAAACCCTGAATCAAACCCTGAACCAAACCCTGCCTGGGTTGTGGAGCCACAAACCCCTGAGCAGAGCAAAGGAGCTCAACCTCATGAGGGCAAGAAGGTCTCACCCAGCCCCTTCTCCACGTCCTCCCTACTTGGTTTTACCCAGTCTGCTTTCAGAAGAAATTCAGATTTTCCGGGCTCCACTAAGAGATGCTAAATTTTCCTCATCCTTTCACACACACAGGACCCACAGAGCAGGGAAAAAACTAATGTTTGTGCACCTTAAATCCCAAATTCTGAGCTAGTGATGGAAAGAACAGAGGGAGGGAAGAACAACAGTTACCTAGTTGTTGACATTTGTTAGTAAGGGTAAGGGACTACAGGCCCGTGGAGTTAGTTTGTGTCTCTCCTCCAACAGCTCCTCCTCAGGTGTCTCCTAGAGGGTCTGAGGCTCCTTTTTGGTGTTGCCTCCACAGGGATTCATTTCCTAGCGAGGGAAAAGTTCAGCTGTTATTGATGTCCCGGCACAGACACGGAGTTCAACCTTCCAGGGGCTTTGTCCATCCCAGACTCACAGGGCTTGGGATCTGTGATGGTTCCTCAGCACTGAACAACTGGGGGTTTTATCCCTGTCATGGGAGATGGTCGGGTGAGCTGTGCCACTGGAGTAAATAAATCCCTTTGGCAGCAGGCTCCAGCCGTTGGGAGAAGGCCATGGAGGAGCCTGGAAGGCACACGTGGTGCTGCTGCAGGATGGAAACCCCCTCAGAGATCAGCCCTTGTGCAGGGCAGCTATTCCTGTGCTCAGTGTCCATCCAGAGGGGCTGTTCCTGGATCCCATTCCTGTGCTCCCTGCCCATCCATAGGGGCTGTTCCTGGATCCCATTCCTGTGCTCCCTGCCCATCCATAGGGGCTGTTCACAGATCCCATTCCTGTGCTCCCTGCCCATCCAGGAGGGCTGTTCACAGATCCCATTCCTGTGCTCACTCTCCATCCCCAAGGGTTGTACCTGGATCCCATTCCTGTTCTCCCTGCCCATCCACAGGGGCTGTACCTGGATCCCATTCCTGTGCTCCCTGCCCATCCAGGAGGGCTGTTCACAGATCCCATTCCTGTGCTCCCTGCCCATCCACAGGGGCTGTTCACAGATCCCATTCCTGTTCTCCCTGCCCATCCATAGGGGTTGTACCTGGATCCCATTCCTGTGCTCCCTGCCCATCCAGGAGGGCTGTTCACAGATCCCATTCCTGTGCTCCCTGCCCATCCATAGGGGCTGTTCCTGGATCCCATTCCTGTGCTCCCTGCCCATCTGGCTGCACCCAGAGCCACAGAATCCAGGAATCCCCTGGCAGGGGGTTGGAACGAGATGATTTTTAAGGCCCTCCCAACCCAAACCGTTCTGTGATTCTGTGAAAGTCTTTGGTTGGTTGGTTTGTTCTGTTGGTTTTTTGGGGGATTTTTTTTTTTTTTTAATCCATCAAAGGATACAAACTGTATCCAGCTCATACAAGAATTCCTTTGTGCGGGATCCTGTTCTGCAAACCTGCCCTTCAATCCTCGCCCGCCTGACGAGGTTGAGGAACAAAAGCTCCCTCAGAAGGGGAGTGGTGGAGCAGAGCAAACCCCGGGCAGGGAGAGCAGCAGCAAGGAAAAACCCGGAGAGAAGAAAAGCCAGGGAAGCTGAAAAACCCAGGAAAGCTGAAAAACCCAGGAAAGCTGAAAACCCCAGGAAAGCTGAAAACCCCAGGAAAGCTGAAAATCCCAGGAAAGCTGAAAACCCCAGGGCACAACTCAGAGAAGTCAGAGCTGGTTCAGGAAATGTGATGACTTTGGAATCCCGGAATGGTTTGGGTGGGAAGGGACCTTGAAGATCATGCCATGATCCCACGGGCAGGGACACCTCCCACTCTCCCAGGTTGCTCCAGCCTGGCCTGGGTCACTCCCAGGGCTGGGGCAGCCACAGCTTCTCTGGGAAATCCATCCCAGCCCCTCCCTACCCTCCCAGGTGGGAATTCCTTCCCAATATCCCATTTAACCCCCCTCTCAGTTCATCAGGGTTTGCCAGAGCCGAGAGGCTCGGGCAGGGAAGGACAGAGGGACAGAGGGACACGGAGGGATGCCCAGCACGGGGACACCACGGGAGGTGACAGCCAGACCTGTCAGCACGAGGAGCACCCACCTGCATCCTGCCCGCCCTCCAAACCGCTACAAAAGCGTTTAAAAATAGCCCTGGAAGTGCCCGGGATTGGAGCTGTCATGTTCCCTCTCCCGTTACAACCCTCTTCTCCCTCCCTCCCTTCTCCCCCCCCCGCGTTTTAAGAGCGGCGCTGGAATCTCCCGAAACGCTGACTCCTCTTTTCCTGCTCCCAGCTGGGAGTCCCCACCACAATACGGCCCCGGCGGCGAAGAAAAGGCCACGTGTAAATAAAACCACTCACATCCCCCCTCCAAGGGCTGTCCTTCGCAGATAATTAAGGAAAAAACCAAAAGCAAACGACTGGAAGGACAAAGATCTGGCCGAGGCACAGACAGCGCTCGGCAAGTGCCTGATGGCAACTGGAAGGGATCCAGGTCTCATCCCTGCCAGCACAGTGGGGGGGAGGGAAGGGCAAAATTCAGCATCCCACGGCCCCCCTGAGAGCTTAAAAATGACCGGGTGGATATCCCTTAACGCTCCAGCGGCAGCGAAGCCAAGCAGTTGAAAAGGAAAAGAGGGGATGATTTAACTAATTCCCCCATTCCCACGCGCCGGCAAAGCACCTGGCTCCGGGATGCTGCCTGAGCAAAAACCCTCCTCTTGTGGCCTCTCCTCGCAGGGAAGCTGGAGGAAGGTCCCGGAGGGGTTTTGGGGAGGACACACAGACACAGGGTACGGATCAGTCGCTTCCCATTTGCTCCCGGTGTCTGACTCAGTGGTCGTTTAGGAGAGGATGTAAAACTGCACACTGGTCTCATTTCCACCTCTATTCTTATATTATTTCCCCTCTCAGCAGCCTCCGAATTGATTTCTTCATGAATAGCTGCTTATTTCACCAGTGCCAGGAGAGCAAATCGTTATTTGTCCTCTTAATTTACGGTCTCAGCAGAGCAGAGATGGGCAGGGCAGAGGCACCGGGGCTGGGGGAGGGACCTGGCCAGGCTGGGACACGGCCAGGACCCCGGAGAAAGCCCCCCCTGTGCCAAGGAGGGACAGATGGCACCGATTCAGTCCCTGCACCGGCACCACGTTTTGCCCAGAGGGGAACAGGGGGCACGGGAGGTGCCAGAGCCTGGCGAGGACTGAGCCCAAGCACCACTGCAGTCTGAGCAGGGATGTCACTGGATGTCCCCGCTGTCCTTGGGTGCCCTCCTGCTCCCTGCACGGGCATCTTCCAGAATAACCTGGTGCCACTGCAGAGGCCGAGTCGTGGCAAGGGCTGGGCCACCTCCCTCCCAGGGGAAGGGGGACACTGCCCCTCTGCCCTGCTCGGGTGACACCCCACCTGGGTGACAGGTGACACCCCACCTGGGTGACTCCACCCAGCACAGCAGGGACGCGGAGCTGTTGGGAGGAGCCCAGAGGAGGCCCCGAGGTGATCAGAGGGACGGAGCAGCTCTCCCGTGGGGAAATCCGGGAGAATGGAATGCCTTTGCTCAACAGCTCCTGCTCCGGGTGTGGGGAGGGGTCTCCTCCTGACTGCACTTGGACTCGGGCTTTGTCCCTGTTCTCTGCTTTTCTGTGCAGTCTGGAGGGTTTTCCCCCCGGAGATCCACGTATTTATCTGTTTGTCCTCAGTAATTCTCTCCTCTGCCTGTGACCTGCCCACCGAGCTCACCGAATTACCCCACACATCCTGCTCACCTGCCCCCACCCTCTGCTGCAGGACCAGGGAGGAGAAACCTGGTGTTTTGCTGTGCAGGGGGAAGCTTTTAGAGCCATCACTCCCCGTGTTTGCTGTGCAGGGGGGGAAGCTTTTAGAGCCATCACTCCCTGAATTTATATCAAAATTTCTGCCCTATTTTCTGTTCCCGAGCGACGACGGAGCAGGGCTGAAACCCAGGCACGAGTTTTGAGGGAGATTGGGTAGGTGAGGCCGAGTTCAAAGCACTCCAAGTGGCACAAATAGCGAATAGAAATCGGGAGAAAAGTCTTTCACTACTCGAGGCAGCAGCTGGAACGTGCTGGGGAGGCTGAACTTGGTCCTCATTAACTGCGCCCGCCTTGGTGCTCCTGGATGGGGTTCAGTCAAGGGCACCTCTGGGAAGTCCACGTGCTGTTCCCCAGCCTGCACCTCCTCTCACTCTCTGCAGCTTCTCTTTGCAGGGACATTCATTTCCCTGTCAGGGGAAGGAGCCTCTCTGCTCTTGGACGCAGAGGAAAATCACCTCAAACCCTCTGGCAGCCTGCGGTGCCCCCCCCGTCTGAAAACCCCAAAAATGCCTTGCAGTCCATCCCAAAGAACCACAGGGGCAGAGCCCCTTGTTTTTGGGGGGATCAGAGCAGTTCTCAGCCCCGGGGACAGAGGAAGGGTTTGGGGGGGGGGGCAGAGTGCAGACACCTGGGAACCTTCTGTGCTGGGGCTGGGCTGAACCTGCAGCCAGGAGGAGCAAAACCCAAAAATGAGGTTGTCTTCTGATGAGCCCCATTTCCAGGTGTGGGAGGGGAGGGTCTTTCTTATCCCTGGTGCTCCCCACAACTCCCTGACAGGAGGGGGGAGCCAAGAGGGGTCGGGCTCTGCTCCCAGGGAACAACAGGACAAGGGGAAACGGCCTCAAGCTGTGCCAGGGGAGGGTCAGGCTGGACCCCAGGAGGAATTTCTCCATGGAAAGGGTGGTCAGGCATTGGAAGGGGCTGCCCAGGGAGGTTTGGAGTCCCCAGCCCTGGAGGTGTCCAAGGAAGGACTGGATGTGGCTCTGAGTGCTCTGGGTTGGGGGACAAGGTGGGGACGGGGTAGAGGGTGGACTCGATGATTTTGAAGGTCTTTTCCAAGCTCAGCAATCCTGGGATCCCCCAGCTGCTGTGGTGGGACCTTCACACCCCCCAGCACAACCTCCCCAAAGGTCCTGCTGTCCGGGGGGGGTGTTCCCGGGGCAGCTCCTGCAGGCACTGGGAGGGCTCTGGGAGGGCTCTGGGAGGGCTCTGGGAGGGCTCTGGGAGCACAGACGTGGCCCAGCCCTGGCAGCCGTCCCGGGGCCACGCTGAGTCAGCTGAGCTCGCCTGTCCCTGCGAGAAATCCGGCAATCCCTGGGAGAACCAACCCCCCCTGCACCGGCCAGGGCAGCCCGAGGGGGGGGTTGGCCGGGGTGGGTCGGGGGGGACACACGTGTTTGGGACAGACAGAGCTCCCAAAGGCAGAACTGGAGCACAGAGAGGGCCTGAGAACCCAACTCCTCCTCCTCCTCCTCCTCCTCCTCCTGCTCCAGGGCTGTCTGTCGTTGTTTCCTTTTATCTCCCCTCGGCAGCTTGAAGAGCTGCTGACTGTGTGTCAGGGCTGTTTGGGGAAGTGCGGGCTAACGAGAGCCAAACCTCAGCTCCTTCCCTCCGCCTTCCTCCCCAAATTCTACCCCTCTCTCCAGAGCCTGCAGACACGGGTGCAGAGTGTGCTTGGACAGTCCCCACCCCACTCCTGTGCAGGGACCAACACCTCGATTGATGATCCCTGTGGGTCCCTTCCAGCTCAGGATATTTGGGATTTGGACCTGGGCACACTCAAACTGCAAAACTGCCCCGGGAACAAAGTCTGGGAGGGCAGATTCCCAGCCCTTTTTTTTTTTTTTCCCTAAACACCAGGGAGGTTTTCGAGTCCCCTTTGGTGCAGCCCCGCTGTCATTGTCACCTCGGGGAAAAGGCAGGGATGGTTCAAAACCATCCCAGTGTCCAGACAGGACTGAGGGAGGCCAGCCCTGCACCCCAGAGCTGTGCAGGGGAGGTGCAGTGGTGCAGCTCCAGGAATAGGGGCTGCCCGGGGGCTGCTTTCCCTTCCTCCTCCCCCCAGTTCCCAGGAGATCACCCAGCAGGGCTTAGCACAGGAATGGAAAGCAGCTGCCTCCTGGCCCGGGTGCAGAGAAAGGGAACCCTGGCTGAGCCTGTTCCTGTTGGATCAGCTCAGGGAACAGCGACCAGCAAGGTCAGGCACACACACAGAGGGGATCAAGGTCGTTTAAAGACACAACAGAGCTGAGAGGGATTTCTTCTCCTTAGGAAACCAACCTATGGAGCATCTTGGCTGCTGGGTGTCCCCAGCACAACCTGGGCATCCACCTTTTCCTGGGACGACTGTTCCCTCGGCTACCAAGCTGCAGGAGCTCTTTATGAGACACACAGACCACTGCTGGAAGTCTGTGCAGCAATTAAAAGTTAAAAAAAAAAAACAAACCAACAAACCAGCAGAGCCAGACTGGAGCTCAGTAATTCTTTACACATCCCAGAAAACATGTCTTGGAGTAATTAGAACCAGAGATGTGGAGGCACAAGAACATTTCAGAATGCTCTGTGACTCCAACATGTTCTGTCTCTGCTCCAGGATCCACAGCACTTCCAGGCACAGATCACTGGGAGAAGTCCCCAAGATCTGCTGCTGTTTTCTCCCTGCCCTTGCCAGGGCTCCAGGAGCACAACCAGGGCTGCAGGAGCACAACCAGGGCTGCAGGAGCACAACCAGGGCTGCAGGAGCACAACCAGGGCTGCAGGAGCAGCCTCTGGGCCAAGGCCAGCTCGAGCTGCCTGTGTAGCAGAGCTCAGTGGAGGACAGTGCAGGTAAGAGGGGAGAATTAATGTGACAGGGGGGTAAATTAGAAGCCAGTAAGTTGCATCTCCCTGCATTTGTATTTTCCAGTCCTCTCAGCACTCCCTTGTATTTATAATTCACAATATAATTCACAAGAGGCTCAGAAATGCGAACGTGTGCCCACCGAAGGCTCAGTTGGGTGTCACTAAATTCACTTCCCTCAGGGTTGGGTGATATTCCCAACTGCCCCTTTCAGAGGGGAAGTGCCAGTGGGTGCAGATGAATCCATGGAGAACTCACCCAGAACAGAGTGTCACCAAGAAATCTCATATATGGAGGAAGGAAAGCAGAATCCCTGCTTTGAACCCGAGTTAACCGAGATCAGCTGCCTGGATGTGAGCTGAGGGGTGATGTGCTTCCAAACTCTGTAGTGTCCAGAGTTATGGAAATGCTGCTGGGAGCTGCTCAGCACCCCTGTGTGACCAACACAGGGGCAAAGCCACACTGTTACTCCCGGAGCCGAGTGGAATTTTGGATGGAAATGTCATCTCTGGCTTAACAGCAGTCCTGCTTCTCCACCACTATGATCACACAGCAGACCCAGATGGTGCATCCCATTTCCATGGGAGCTGGAAGCCCCCCAAAGAAATCCCTGTGCCTGCAGGAGATCCAAGGAGGATTCACCCACAAGCTCCAGTTTAAAGCTCAACCCTCCCTGGCAGTTCCAGAAGTTTTACAGCAACTTTGCAGAGATCACAGGAAAAGTGGCAGGGAAATAGGGACACTGTGATTTAACCTGGATCAGCACATGCTCTGCCAGCTTCAAAGGATTTCTGCCAGACTCACACGACTGCCGCTTTTGATTCCTCACTTCTGCCTCTCCTGCTCCTTAAATCAGCCTTTGGCTGTTCGATCGTTTCATCCGGGGGGGGGGATAAAATTCCAAGAGGAAAATCGACGAAAGGAAAACGAAGTCCCCAAGAGCGGATCTGTTTCCCTTGCGCTGCCAAACCCCCAAAAGGTTTGGAGGGAATCGTCGGGCAGGATTCCTCCACACCCGCCGGGCTTTCAAGCGGCCCCGGAGACTTTATTGCACAAGGAACTCACAACATGTCAGGTCCTAAAAGTTCCGCGGCCGAGACTCACCACTAGGACATAAATTAAATACCAGACTAAGCTCCTATTTCCATGCCAAAATCCGCTGCCACGTCCATCCATGCAGCATTATTTCACTCTTGGAAAATCTGAGGGGGAGGGAGGGGGATCGTAAACTGGATCACCGGGGATTTTCCAGCGGCTCTTTATCCGGCTGGAAATGCAAACAGGACCCGTGTCACCGAGTGCCAAAGTCACAACGGCCAAACAAAAATCCCTCCTTTTGAACTTCTGGGAAAGTTTGCGAACGCACGCCCCGGGCTCCAGCCCTCCCGGTCTGGATTCCACGCGCAGCGCAGGGATCAGCGGAGCCTCCCCTTCCACACGAGTTCATTTAAAAGAAGTTGCGGCGACTCGCGAACCGACCCCCCCCCCCCCTCCGCTTTTCTAACCCCTGAAATAAAAAGGGCTAAACTTTAAAAGCCCGCAGCGTGGGGGGGGGAGGGAAAAAAATATTTAAAAAAAAAAAAAAGCCATTTAAACCTCGGATTTCTCTCGTCGCTGCCTTAAAAAGCAGCTCAGCGGCCATGACCACCGAAAAAGCAGAGCCCAGACCGAGGAACGGCCGCTCTCACCCCATCCCTGGCGGGCGCCGCGTCTCTCCCGTCCTCCCTCCTGCGGGGTCTCTCCTCTCTCTCCGCGCTTGGATTTCTTTTCTCCCTTCCTCTTTCTTCTTTCTCTCTCTCTCTCTCTCTCTGTGTGTGTCTTTTCTCCGGATCCGGATGCTCTTTAAATTTCCTGCGGAATCTCAGCGGGCTCCGCCGCGGGCGGGGGGCCCGTGCGGGGCAGGGGCGGGCAGGGCCGGCGGGACCCCCGCGCACCCCGGCGCTGCCCCGGCGCTTCTCCCGCGATCCCCGCTCGCCTCCAGCATGGGAGGGAGGGAGGGAGGGAGCGGCGGGATGAGGTGGTGCCTCGCCGAGCCCTCGGCAGGCGAAGCGTCTCCCCGCGAGTCGCGCGTGTGGGCGCAGCCCCGGAGCTTTCTTTGTTCTCTCTCGCCGCTGCCGCCCCTACGCGCTCCCTCCCCGCGCCCGCCGCCCCATCCCGCTCGCGATTCCTTCGGCTCCTTCTCCCGACTTTATTCCCGGGGCCGGCTCGGCTGCACCACCTGCCGGGCACGGCGGGGCTCGGGGGGCTCCACTCCACCCACTGCCAGGGGGGTCGGACGGGAGATGGAGTGTTGGGAAGGGATTCCTCCCTGGCACGGGTTGCCCAGAGCAGCTGTGGCTGCCCCTGGATCCCTGGAAGCGTCCAAGGCCAGGTTGGAGCGAGCTGGGATACTGGAAGGTGTCCATGCCCGCGGCAGGGGGGGTGGGATGAGATGATCTTTAAGGTCTTTTCCAGCCCGAGCCATCCTGGGATTCTGGGATTCTACAAACCGTGTTCTTTAGTCAGTCCAGACTCTTCCTTCATGGATATCTCAGATATCAGGGATATCATAAATATCAGGGATATCACAGATTTCAGGGATATCACGGATTTCAGGGATATCACAGATATCAGGGCTCTTTGTTGTTCCATCCCTGATGAAGCCATTTGTACCAGAGGAAAATTGGTAGAAACCACGAACACTTTGTTAAGAAACGGGAAAATGCCTCGGGAAATGGGAGGCTGCAAGGGCTGGGAAGGGGAGGGGATCACTGGCCACTGGCCCTTGGCAGGGTGTCCCTGTGGCCAGAGGAGCTGATGCCACCCTTGGCTGCCCTCACTGGGCAGGAGTGAACCCTCTGCCCCCCTGGAACCCTCCAATCCCTGGAATCCTCTGTCCCCTCCAACCCTCTGCCCCTCAGAACCCTCTAAAGCCTGGAACCTTCCAACCCCTGGAATCCTCTGTCCCCTGGAACCCTCTTCCCTCCAAGCCCCTCTAACCTCTGGAACCCTCTAACCCCTGGAATCCTCTGTCTCTTGGGATCCTCTGTCCCCCAAAACCTCTGCCCCCTGGAATCCTCTGTCCCCTGGAATCCTCTGCCCCCTGGAATCCTCTGCCCCCCTGAAGTCTCTGCCCCTGGAACTCTCTAACCCCCGAAATCCTCTGCCCCCTGGGACACTCTGCCCCCCAGAATCCTTCCCTCAGGCCCTGTGCCCACGCCTCCAGGATGCCAAATCCCTGGATAGGGCTCAGAGAAGAGCCAGGAGGGAGAACAACACCCACTTTGCACTGAAGGAACAAAAGTGCTTCGTGTGTCCATCAAAGGACACGGCGGGACCGGATCATAACCAGAAAACCTTGGGGTGGAAAGGAATTGGATCCAAGATGCTCTTGGCTGAGCCAAGGGCTGGGAACAGAGGCTGAACAGGTCAGGCCAGGGATAAAGACACATTTTTGGTCAAGAGGTTGGAGCTGCACCCATGGCCCGACCTCTTGGGGACAACGGGCAGGCAGGCCAGGAATGGGTCTTGCCATTCCATAGGGATTTGTTTGCCCAGGGAGGTTTGGAGTCCCCATCCCTGGAGGTGTCTGAGGAAGGCCTGGCCGTGGCACTCAGTGCTCTGGGCTGGGGGACAGGGTGGGCATCGGGTACAGGGGGGAGCTTTTCCAACCTCAGCATTTCTGTGTCACTTTGAAGGGAAATCTTCCTGAGAGAGATTTTGTTAATCCCGGATAATTCCGCCCATTGATTTCTCTCTGGGTTCAGATCTTCAGAACTCGCAGCAAGATGGTAATTTCCCAACCCGTGGTGGGAGCAGCATTCCTAATCCAGCAGCATTCCTAATCCAGCAAC
>NW_016690507.1:195778-198077 GCF_001604755.1 Lepidothrix coronata | reverse complement strand
ACCCCGTGGCTTTTGCCCTGGTCCACCCCCGTCCCACCCCCTTGGAATTGGGGCTGGGGGCTTTTTGAGACCATTTCTCCAAGCACAAGTCCCGTGAGGAGAGGCTGAGGGAGCTGGGGCTGTTTTCACAGAACACACAAGAACCTGAGGTTGTGAAGTGTAACAGGAGGATACTTTGATCCTTGGAAAAAGGCACCTTGGAAGAGACTTGTGACCTCTTCAAAGGTCGGATTGGTGATCCTGGAGGTCTTTTCCAACCTAAATAATTCCGTGATTCTGTGACTTTTGTAAAGAACCTTCATTCATTTGTGTTTTAAGGGAGGAAAAAACCCCCACTGAACAGCTGCTTTTCTGGTCTCCCTTCCCATCCAGGGATCCACATCACACACGTCACCCTCACTCCCAAACATTCCTGCTCACCTCGGAAGCAGGGACAGAATTCCACATTCCCAAGCAGGTTTTCTCCTCCCACAGCCCTGTGAAAACTGGAGAAAAAGGAGCTGTCTGTGTCCAGAAGGGGTTTATCCACATCTGGCCAGGAGACAGAGCGAGGCAGCCCAGCCTGGTGTTCAGGGGTTTTCATGATCAAGAATTCCTGGTGTTTTCCCAACAGGAAAAGGGAATATTTGTTTGAAAATTGGGAAAAGAGCGTCTTGGGAAAAAAACTGCTCGACTTTCAACGGCCTTTAACAGACAGAGCTGCAACATCTGAGTTCTGGCCACACCTCAGGAATAAATCAGGAATAAATCCCAAGCAAGGACACAGATTTTTAAGTTGATTCCCGACAGCTCTGCACTGCAAAAGGTCACCAAAAAAAAACATATCAGGAAAAGAAACGTGGGAGAAGTGTTTTGAGAGTCGAAACAAAGGGGAAAGGA
Organism: Lepidothrix coronata; assembly: GCF_001604755.1. NCBI lineage: Eukaryota > Metazoa > Chordata > Aves > Passeriformes > Pipridae > Lepidothrix > Lepidothrix coronata. The sequence continues at coordinate 197,198 of NW_016690507.1, read as the reverse complement.
GGAGAAAACAGGGGAAGAGAAAATGCAGGGAGATGACTCAGGAGCTTCCACCAAAGCAGCAGATCTGACACCAATCCTGCCCCGGCCGGTGACAGGTAATTTAACCTCCCCTGTAAAACGAGGAGAGCAGCAGCCCCGGGGGGCAGGGGGAGACTTAATTAGTTGCTATTCGTAGATTAAGCAGCGAGTCTGAAGGTGAAAGCACGAAGTGCGAAGTATTCTTAGCCCCTGGAGGATTAATTTCCCTAATTGGGCAACCCCAGCGTTGCATAAAAGTGGATCAGTGCCCGTTTTGGAATCCTGAGGTTTGTTCTGGTGGTTCTGTCCCGTGGAAAAGGGGACTCGGGGAAGGGATTTTTGCTTTTGAAAGCAGGGAGTGGTAACGGGGCTGTGGAATGCTCAGTGCAGCTCCCATCCGGAGCCTGTGACTCCCACCCGAACCGACACCCCCGGGACTGATTCGTGAGCACAAAACGTGTTTTATTTGGGTGGCTGATTCCTCACCCTGCCTGCCCCCTCCGAGGCCAGGGCTGCGTTCCCAAACCTGCTGTTCCCGTGGTTTTTCGAGCTGCTCTCCGTGCTCTTTCACACCCTTTTAGAAGTTCCAAACCAGCAAGAAAAAGACAAGACCAAACCCAGCCTCAGATCAAGCCCCTCCCTGTCCGCAGGTTTCTGGTCGCTGGGGCTGAAAATCCTCATCTCCCGCCTCATTATCCCGAATTTCTGCGGCAATAACATTCGGCTCTGCTCTCTTTCCCCAGGCAGAGATTCCTGGGATGAGGAATTCCTTCCCTTCGGATTTCTCTGCTGAGGGGCGACCACAAAATTCAGCTGCACCCGTGGTGACATCAAACATTGCTGTTCCTGCAGCAGGGAGGGGATATTTTAGAGCCCTTGGCTGGAATTCTGCTCCTGTTAATGATCCCACCTGTGCCAGAGGAGCAGAGCTCAGGCGAACGTTGTTTTCCAAGGGCAAAGAGACCTTTCCTCGTGCTGTTTTCTGAAATTATTCAGATTTTTGGTTCAGGTGTATTTCTGAACTTGTTTAAACAGGGCAGAACATTTTAGCCTGGTGATTCCTGTGGAAGTGAGATCCATCCAGGAGCTGTTCCTGGGCGTGGGGAATTTTTGAAATTCTTCAAAGCAATTCTTATTTTCCTTTCAATGAGACACAAGCAACGCTTTATTTTTTATTTTTCTTTTTTTTTTTTCCAGAGGGGGGAAAAAAAAAAGACCTCAAACAATCCCTGAATTTGCAAATATTATTTATATCAACTCTCCTTTGATATGGAAAGTTTCTAAAGAGAGTCTTTTAATGCCCAACAAGCCAAACACATTTAATCTAACTGGGGCTGAAAATTATTGAAGGCAACTTCTGAGTGCAAAACTTCAAACAAAGCTGAAGAATCCTTTTAGTTTG
>NW_016690507.1:194074-195147 GCF_001604755.1 Lepidothrix coronata | reverse complement strand
GAATGCTGTTTGTTACAATTAATGTTGTTTGTTACAATTAAGGGTTTTCCCGGTGGGAGGGTTTGCCCAACAAGGGGGTCCCCTCAGACCAATCCCCCCAGCATGGGAACACAGGGAATGGACAGGGAATACAGGGAATACTCATGGAACACAGGGAGTGGACAGGGAACACAGGGGATGGACAGGGAACCCAGGGGATGGACAGGGAACCCAGGGGATGGACAGGGAACCCAGGGGATGGACAGGGAACCCAGGGAATGGACAAGGAATACAGGGAATGGACAAGGAATACAGGAATGGACAGGGAACACAGGGAATGGACAGGGAACACAGGGAGTGGACATGGAACAGAGGGAATGGACATGGAACACAGGGTGTGGACAGGGAACACAGGGAGTGGACAAGGAATACAGGAATGGACAGGGAACACAGGGAATGGACAGGGAATACAGGGAATGGGCATGGAACACAGGGAATGGACAGGGAATACAGGGAATGGACAGGGAACACAGGGAATGGACAAGGAATACAGGGAATGGACATGGACCCCAGGGAATGGACAGGGAACACAGGGAATGGACAGGGAATACAGGGAATGGACATGGAACACAGGGAGTGGACAAGGAATACAGGGAGTGGACAAGGAATACAGGGAATGGACATGGACCCCAGGGAATGGACAGGGAACCCAGGGAATGGACATGGAACACAGGGTGTGGACAGGGAACACAGGGAATAGACAGGGAACACAGGGTGTGGACAAGGAATACAGGAATGGACAGGGAACACAGGGAATGGACAGGGAACCCAGGGAATGGACAGGGAATACAGGGAATGGACATGGAACACAGGGAATGGACATGGAACACAGGGAATGGAAAGGAAACACAGGGAATGGACAAGGAATACAGGAATGGACATGGACCCCAGGGAATGGACATGGAATACAGGAATGGACAGGGAACACAGGGAATGGACAAGGAATACAGGAATGGACATGGACCCCAGGGAATGGACATGGAATACAGGAATGGACAGGGAACACAGGGAATGGACAAGGAATACAGGAATGG